>NC_056751.1:137468187-137545687 GCF_019279795.1 Protopterus annectens
GTTGTCTATGTACGTCCAAAGAATGTAATTTGTACTCTCCCTTGTTCTGGTAGTTGGGAAAGAAGACCAGCAGATTGATAGATTGATTAATATTCGTCTCAGAAACTACCTTCGGAAGGAAGGAGGGATTGGTCCTGGGGTAAACTCTATCCTTGTGAAAGGCTAAGTATGGGGGTTTGACAGAGTTTGTAATTCAGACACTCTCCTAGCTGAAGTGATAGCCACTAGAAAGGCTGTCTTCCACGACAAATATCTGAGATCCACTGATGCAGCGGGTTCGAAGGGAGGAGCCGTCAAGGTCTGTAATACCAAGGTCAAATCCCATGGAGGTACAGCTTCCTTTATTGGAGGTCTAAGTAGAAAGGTGCCCTTTAGGAATGTCTTGCACAATTTTGTAGTAATCAAAGGACCCATTTCACTGCCTACATGATAATTAGAGATAGCTGCTAATTGCACCTTCACTGTAGAACAGCTAAGCTCCCTCATTAAAAAGTCCCGAAAGAAAGTCCAGCACCGCAGGCAAGGGGGCTGTGAAAGGATCCAAATTATGGCGTTCTGCCCAGATAGAGAAGCTCTTCCATTTACTACTATAGACCTTCCTAGTAGAGGGCTTGTGTGCTGCTACTAGGATCGCCTTAACCGGGGATGACATACTGGGAGTCCTGGCTACGAGTGGAACTGGAGCAGCCAAGCCGTAAGCTTGAGGCTGACCAGGTCAGGGACTGGGAGCCCCAGGGGGTGGGAAATCAGATCCGGGATAGGATCTAGAATCCAGGGCGGATTCACTCGGTGAGACCAGAGGTAAGGGAACCAAGTTTGGAGAGGCCAGAATGGGGCAATGAGGATCATTCTGCTCCCCAACCGACTGGCTTTCTGAAGAAGTTTCAGCATCAGGGGAAGAGGAGGGTAGGCATAGAGAAGACCGGGTGGCCAAGCATGCACCAAAACGTCCCTCGGGGCTTCCCCGGCAGGGGGAATGAGAGCGAAGTAATTGTTGCATTTCGTGTTTGAGGGAGATGCGAAAAGATCGCAACAGGGCTGTCCCCAGACGACAAAAATTTGACTCGCTACTTGGGGATTGAGGGACCACTCGTAAGGTGAAAGGATGGTGTGACTCAGTCTGTCCGCCAGGATGTTGGTCCGTCCCGGAATGTGCATTGCAATGAGAAAGTGGTTGGTGGAGCTCGCCCATTCCCACACTCTCATGGCTTCTCGACAGAGCGGGTAAGACCTGGTTCCCCCCTGTTTGTTGATACACCAAACCACAGACATATTGTCTGATTGGATTGCAATCGTTCCTACAGGCAGAAGGCTCTGACGTGCTTGCAACGACAACAGCACTGCCCCTCATCTCTAGAACATTTATGTGCAATAAGGTCTCTGAGTCGTTCCACGTGCCTTGAACCGTCCTGCCTGAGTAATGCCCCCCACCCGAGACAAGAGGTGTCCGTGGTCACCGTGGCGAGAGGGGGGGGGGTCGTGGCAAAGGGGCGTCCCGCCTGGAGGTCCGGCGATTGAAGCCACAAACGAGAGCCCTCTTGCAGACCCTGCTGAGAGAAATAGGGTGATTCAAGGGGTACTGATGAAGGGACCACTGAACTTGTAGAGTCCACTGCAAAATCCGCATGTTGAGATGCGCCGTGGGAAGAAGGTTGATTGCGGCGGCCATGGACCCTAGGGCCCTCAGAACCAATCCCGCCGGAAGTTTCGAAGATTGAAAAATGGCCTGCACATGTGCCCTCAGTGTATGCAACCGGTCGGGAGTTAGGAAGATGAGCTGCCTGCTGGTGTCCAGTCTGGCCCCGATAAAATCTATCACCTGAGTCGGGGTGAGAGAGGACTTGTCTGAGTTTATAGTGATCCCTAGTTGCAGAGCAAGGCTGAGAAAGTAGTCCCTGGCTAAGCATAGCAGATGCCTTGTCGGGGCGGTGAGGAGCCTGTCGACCAGGTACGGGAAGACCTGCATTCCCTGAAGTCTCAGGTGGGCCGCTATCACTGCTAAGAGTGACCATCTGGAACTTTTCTTTGGTTACTGACAGATTTAGTTGGGAAAGATCGAGGATGGGCCTTAGATCCCCCATCTTTTTTGGCACCAAAAAAAACCTGGAGTAGTTACCCAATCCGGACTGGCCCGGGGGGACGTGCTGGATGGCTCCTTTCTCTCAGAGCAGCCGAATTTCCGCAGATGCTGCCTCCCTCTGATTGGGTGGAACATCAGGGAGGTGTCCAGGGGTGTCGGGAACGTAGGAAAAGGGAATTCTGTATCCTCTCGATATGATACGAAGCACCCAGCGGTCTGTTGTAATGGACTCCCAAGCTGCCAGGTGCTTCGAGAAATGCCCCCCGACTGCATCCAGAGTGGAGCAGTCGGGCAACCCTTCAGGGTTGCTGCGTGGGTCGATCAGAGAAGGCTTCTCTGGACCCAAAGTTCTTCGGGCCCCCTCTGCCTCTAGGGCGGCATTCACCCTGTCCTCCTTTGCCGCGGAAGGACTGGGAGTCTGGAGCGGACTGGGATTGTTGCGACTTTCGGAACCACATCTTCTTCTGTCCCTTTTGGTTCTTGGAGAAGGACCTCTGGGGAGCAGAGAAGCGGACTCCGACGGCAGACGTCTTCCCGTACTTTTCGCTCTGGACCAAAGTCTCGCAAACTGTCTTGCCAAATAGGACAGAACCATCGAAGGGGGCATTCGCAAAGGACGCCTTGAAGGGTTCCGCGAAATCACAATATCGGAGCCAGGCCTGGCGCCTCATAACTAGGCCTGCTCTGCTGGCTCTAGCGGCTCCCTCTGTAGCATGGGATAAAAGCCACATAGAGGTGTTGGATATAGACCTAAGAGTGGCCATGCGAGTGGAGTACAACTGTTTGTCCTCTCCCGACATGGACTCCAGGGGCGATGCAGCGTACTCTTTGATAAGGTCTCGCTGCAGTCGAATCACATGTGCCATGTAGTTCAGGGACCTTACAGTGAAGGTCGCTGAACTAAAGACCCGCTTCCCGAGACGGTCCATCGAGAGAGACTCCTTGCTCGGGGGATGGACAGAGGGATACTCTCGGGCTAACTCCCTCTTGGTGGCTACCGCCACCAACATGGCATCTACGGGGGGTCCCTTGCTCCAATGGGATTTCTCTGCCGGGGGGCTCAGGATCTTGTCAGGACGTTTGGGGACTGGCTCCACAGTGTCCGGCTCCTTCCACACCCTAGTGGTGATAAGGCCGGAGGGGACATCCAAGAGGTAGAAGGGCCTGCTTCGAACGCCTCCAGGAACACGGATTCATCCGAGGAAGCCTTGGGGGCAGACCACCCCCCTCTTATCCTAAGCATTTCCATGATGTCTCCTTTGGAGACATCCTCGGGGGGTGACCTTGGGGAGCCTTCTCCCTCATCCAAATCAGTGTCTTCTGTCAAGGACTCGGGGATGTCCACGTGGCTCCTCTTACACTTACACTTGTGAGGAACATCCTCGGGGGGACTGTCCGAGGACGACTCACCAGCAACGTCTTGTTCCAGGGGAACGAACTGAGACGTCAAAGCAGGCTGTCCCTGTGGCCGGGCGACGGAAGCCTTACCCAAACGAGAGGGAGTGCGGGATGGGACCGTAGCAGGGAGCAGGGGCCTGGATGCACTCAACAGAGCCCTCTCCATCACATCAAAGGCCGAGGGAGAGCCACTCTCCCTGGGATCCGAGAATGACCCTCACTCGGATTCGATGGATGGATTGGAGCCGGCGCCGAGACCATCGGATCCGAAGGGCCAGTGTGCTCCGACCTGGACGGAGCCGAAGGCACACTAAACCCCTCGGATCCGAAGCTCAGAGCACGGCTCCAAGAGCTCGGATCCGACAAGGACGGATCCGGTAAACTCGAAGGAAGAGTCGGAGCCGAAGTACCAGATACTGTCGGCGTCGACCCACCCCGGCTCCAACACTGCCCGGCTCCGAGCACTCCGAACCCAGGAAGCGGGTCGGAGAAGGAGCTATCGGGGCAAAGAAGGGTGCTGAGCTCCCCCCCCCCCAGAGGGGAGGGGAGGCAGGAGCACTCCCATCTGCATTTGGGCCTGGATGAACCTTCGCATCACCCGATCCAAATCAGCTTCAGAAAGGCTACGCGTTGATCTCAATGAGGCCACCGAGGCTGGCCGGGAGTACCGCCTCGATGACCTCGACGGAGATCATGTCTCCTCCTCCTCGGGTCCCGGTGAGAAGCATGGAGACCGGATTCGAGAAGGAGGAGACCTGGAAGCCGTGGAGGGAGAAGCCCACTTAGCTGGCCTCTGCTTCGGCCCCCCGCTTGTGGTGCTTCTCCCTCCGTTTCTCTTTCCTGGCCTCCCTCTCCTCTGGCGCTGAAGCGGGAGATTGAGTCCCGGCCGGGGGGGAGAGAGGCAGGAGTGGCCGCCACCGAAGCCTGGGAGGAGGCCACAGAAGCACCGGAGGCCGAAGCCGAATCCGGGGGCAAAAGTCCCGCCAGGATCAGCTTAGACCTCCGGTCCTTCAGTACCCTGGGGTTGAACGCCGCACAGATAGCACATCCAGAGGAAAGGTGTTCAACCCCAAGGCACTGGACGCACCGAGTGTGGCCATCCGCCGGGGAGAGCTTATGGCCACACTCAGTGCACTTAGAGAATATTGGCTTTGGGGCCTCAGACATATTAAACTAAAAACTCACTCGGTAGGCCCCAACACACTAAACACACACACTAACTACGACCAGCGAGGAGAGGAAAAAAAATCTAGACTAATTTTAACCAAAATTTAACTGAACTAGTATAATCAAAAGGGAACCTAACACACACTAACACTCACTCAAATTTAACAAGTAAATTTAAAAAGAGAGACTTATCTGACACTAAAAAACCAGGAGCTCGCAATCTAGCTGCTGTTCAGAAGCGCGGCAAACTAGATCTGAGGTCAGTCAGGGTTGACAGGGGATTATGGGTAAGGGGAGGAGCTAGGAGCTCAGATCTAAGCTTTGTAAAGTTGCCGGCTCGGATCCGTATCCCTCAGGTTGCAGACCAAATGAAGTTAACTACTACAGATTTAAAGTTGTATTAACCACACAATATCCAGCCCCCCCATAACCTACACCAGCTTTCTGTACACACACATTTGAGCAGGGCTGGTTTTAGAACAGGTGTGGTTGAAACCAGAGGCTATTGTCAGCTTTATCCTAGAAGGGTCATATCTCAGCACTCTTCAGGTTAAACAGCTCAATCAGAAAATTGATGCATTCTTTGTCCTCTTTTTTCTTCAGCCAGCAATAGCTTTTATGGGAGTCCCAACGGAGTCAAGGATGATTACGGGACCCCCACGTACCCATTTATACAGTCTGGTGAGTGAGAACCACCAGACTCCAAGAAGATCTAAGTGCCTGAATGTTCTGTGATATATTTTATGCCTTACTTTTGAAATATAATTACTTGTTAGGTACATTTTTTACTGATATCCAGAAGAATAATGTCTGTGTTCTGGCATTATTAGGTGTGTGCACAACTAACAATCTGTGATATTTTTTAAAACACACACACACACGCCATAGCAGTACTCATTTGTACTTATTTCAGCAAATTGCAATACATTGTGCAACACTGGTACTGCCAAACCAGATCAGTAACTGCTGTCTAGCAATTGTCAAACAGCCGCAGGGGTAAGTCGCTTATTTACCTCATTGGGCAGTAATGCATACCTGTCACTGTTGAAAAAACACAAAATACTCCCAATGTACACAGGACTTAGCTTTAATAAAAAAATAAAAGAAAAAGTAAGCGCTTTCGCAGACCGGTCTGATGAAGCGATAGTGTATGTCTGCGAAAGCGCTTACTTTTTCTTTTATTTTTTATTAAAGCTAAGTCCTGTGTACATTGGGAGTATTTTGTGTTTTTTCAATTTTTCTCTTCTGCTCCCAGTCTTACTCTCAAGTTATTTTTATCTGATACCTGTCACTGTCCCTGATTTCACAGACCTTCCCTGATTTTGTTCATACATTTGCTTTCCCCTTCAAAAAAAGTTTGATTTGCTGGTAAATCATTCAAGATTACAAACAGTCAAGCAATCCAGACATCTGAGTTTTGCACTTATTGCCCAAAAATATGTGTTGCTGCAAAAGGTGTTATTCGATTAACTTTTTAGGCAAATGAAGAGTATTATTTCAAATGTAGTCCCGATTCTAAGCCATTATTTTATTATTTTTCAGATTGCACTGAATTCTTAAGCAAAGAAATTGAGAGTTATAGTATCTGGTGTTCTGCTTTTATTCATAAAACTCCCTTAAAAAGAAAACCATCCCTGATGATCAGAAGTATCAGCTCTTCTTAAAACCAAAATTTGCACGGAGATAAATCACTCTGGGCTGCTGATCTCTCTAGTGCTTACCTTGCTCATGTTTATTATCAACTTCATCGTAACATTGTCATATAACAGCCCTGTTTACGTTAATGAGAATAATTAGGAAATTAATACATTTCTTCTTCCTCAATTTCCCCAGCCAGCAGCATCTTTTGTGGGGCCCCCACACAGTAAAGAATGATTAAGGGGGGCCCCCTGCAGCCACGGGTATAGCAGGGACTAAAGCAAGATATGAAGTTAGTTTTAGTGTAGAACATGTCCAACAGCAGGATTTAACCACAAATATCTTTGAATTTTAAAGGGGATATAAATAGGAGTTATTATCCATGTCATGTGATTTATTAAGTATTCAAGAATGCTGTAGCAGTTTCTGTTGGTTTGACAGACATGTTACAAAATACCAGGATAAGACAATTTGCTGTTGTTGGGGCCCCCCTGGGAACAGGGGCCTCCAGCGACCGCAGGGTTCGCTGGTGTCTAAGGCCGGCTATGTTGGTCATTATATGTATTTCTGGATTCTAACATGTTCTTGCTACACAGCTTTCATGCGTTTGCAAGTCGCTGTAACAAAAAAAAAATAAAAACTATTAGGATCATAAAGATTTACTTAGCTAATGGCCAAAGAACCTTTTTATGCCTAGTAATTCATGCCACAATTTTTATAATTATCAGTGCCGTAGGACTACCCGCGGTGGTGGTACTGCGGTAGCGTTGTCGCCTCACAATAAGACTCTGTCCGGTTCGATTCTCAGCTAGAGCGTCTTCTGCGTAGAGACAGGCATGAATGGGCACACCGAAGAAAACAAATCCCAAATGGAAAACAGTGACTGAGGTAGAAATGGTCACAAACGAGGAATGTAATTTTTTAGCTTTCTTCCACCTTTATCCGTGGATTCTTCAGAAAACCAGACCTCCCCACGTCCTGGTTTTATAACTACATACAGGAAGTGATGTAAAATCCTTAATCCATATTTTCATTCATGTTTTTATATATAAAAACAGTAACACGTATTTTATGTTTTAGTCTTAAAACGCAAAACATATAAAATTGTCGAATCCAACACAATTGTACTAAAACCAATGTTATTTTAAAAAATGCCTTAATAAAAGCATACTGAAAATCATGATAATAACAGTTTGTGCCATGAATAAGATGTTCTGTTATACATAAATTGTTTATCTGTAAGACTGAATAGCTGAAAACTTCCATGTCGATAACAAATCCAGATGGAAAATGTCAAATACATGAACATGTTCCTGATTATGATGAACCATGTTTTGTTATGCTGGTGAAAATGACTAGCTGATCTGACCTAGCATGGAACACTAAAACTAACCGATCGCTGTGTTGGCAGATCTATCTAGTGTCCCTAATGTGTATCATTGACAATAAATCCTGTGTCCATAGCTGTGCAGATTGCTCAGCATAGACCACTGACAACTATCATGCCTTGAATGCATGTGTGTTAGTCTGTTCAGACTAATACCTGCTGGTTGGTCTATCTATCATGAATGAATGATAGATAGACCAACACCATATTTGGGTTTTACACGCCTCAATAGGGGGAAGGGATACCAGTCAGACTTCCTTTTTTGATGTGGGGTTCCACTCATTTGATCAAATGGTCATGATGGGTATCCCTTTATATCAACACAGGCACACGGGTATGGATGAGCAGTTCGTCCGTACCTATTATATTAGGGTCGAGGTTATATGCAAGGCAGGTTTATGTAAGGCAGTCAGGTGTTCCCATCTCCCAATCATGGATTGTTGACAGAATTTTTATCTCCCAATAACGGAAGGTTGATAGAATAGCCATGGTATGTCCAGTACTCTTAGCAGCAGGGTATTAGTCTAGACAGGACTAACACACATGCATTCCGGTAAGGCGACCGGATAGTTGTCAGTGGTCTATGCTGAGTCTGCACAGCTTGGACACAGGATTTATTAGGCGGATACACATTAGGGACACTAGATAGATCAAGCCAACACAGCGATCAGTTAGTTTTTAGTGTTCCATGCTAGGTCAGATCAAGCTAGTCATTTTCACCAGCATAACAAAAACATGGTTCATCGAAGTCATCAGGGAACATGTTCATGTATTTGACATTTTCCATCTAGATTTGTTATCGACATGGAAGTTTTCAGCTATTCAGTCTTACAGATAAACAATTTATGTATAACAGAACATCTTATTCATGGCACAAACTGTTATTATCATGATTTTCAGTATGCTTTTATTAAGGCATTTTTTAAAATAACATTGGTTTTAGTACAATTGTGTTGGATTCGACAATTTTATATGTTTTGCGTTTTAAGACTAAAACATAAAATACGTGTTACTGTTTTTATATATAAAAACATGAATGAAAATATGGATTAAGGATTTTACATCACTTCCTGTATGTAGTTATAAAACCAGGACGTGGGGAGGCGTCCTGGTTTTCTGAAGAAGTCCACGGATAATAAAGGTGGAAGAAAGCTAAAAAATTACATTCCTCGTTTGTGACCATTTCTACCTCAGTCACTGTTTTCCATTTGGGATTTGTTTTCTTCGGGTTGCCGAAGTTTTCGTTTTGATGAATGGGCACACCTTCGTTGAAGGTTGTGCGTCAGGGCTGGTAACTCGGCACGTAAAAATCAACTACCAATCATTAGCGGACCGGAGTTCCGCTGTGGCGACCCCTAACCGGGAAAAGCCGAAAGACACAACATCAGTGTCGCAGGACTAAAATGACTTTGGTATATGCCTGTGCCTTAAGGCATCTAAAAGCTGCACCTGTCCGTAAAGTCCACAGGTGACAAGCCATGGGTGTCTTTACAGTTTCCCGTCTATTGGTCCAAATTGCATTTGAATGGGATTAGGGAAGAGCTGTGTTTGGCATGAATGGGAAGAGTGTTCCACAGAAAGGGTAGTCTTTGAGAGGTATATATGTTCCTCCAACATGTTTTGCTTATGTCACAGATGAGGTTTAGATCCTTAGGTCAGGTAATTCCAATGCTGTTTGCTGAATGTATAGGATTAATCAGGACTGGATGGGAGAATGCCTTGTAGGGTAGGCATAGATCACCTCTCAGTAGCCTGTAAGAGACTCGGTACAGGGACAGGACTTTGATGCGGTCCACATAGGACATGTTATTTACACCCTGTATTCTTTTAGTGAGTAACTTGTGTGTCTGGTCTAGCTGTTGGTAGATGCCAAAGGATGCATTGTACTCGATTATAGGTCTAATGAGAGGTGAGTATAGTGAGGCTATGATCTCCTTAGATCTGGATGCCTTGCCCTTACTTATAAGTTGCACAATGTAGAAGAGCTTTCTCACCATAGGTTCATAGATTAGTAGCATGGTTTGGTTCTCGGCTGGAGCGAACTTCTAGTGAACTGTAAAGACATGCAGGTAGGTGTGTGAGTTTGTGTGTGCGCCTTCTGTGAAGATTGGGTGCCGGGGATTCTATTCCAATGACATGGCAATTGTGAATGTTTGTGTGTTTGTTTGTGTAGACAGCAATGCTTTTGAGGTCATTCACACTGACTACAACTTCCATTGCTCTTCTTTGGCAAGCCTGCTGATGTCATTCACACTGAAATACACCTTTGGGGAAAGAGTAACCCAGTAATCTCCCTGGCGCATGCTATAACTGCGTAATGTTGTAGTATGATGCACTAGTTAGGCAGGAGTTCCATTCCCAGACATGGTGTGTGTGTGTGTGTGTGTGTGTGTGTGTGTGTGTGTGTGTGTGTGTGTGTGTGTGTGACATTCGTATCCTCTGTGGAGGTTGCTGGGAGTGTGTAACAACTGAACTCATTGTGCAGCGGTTTTTGTTTTGAGTTGAAATTCCTTTATTGGAAAACAGCCTTCCTTCTAGCCATCACTTCAGCAAGAAGAGTGTCTGAATTACAAGCCCTCATGGCAGTGGAACCCTTCACTATCTTCCATGTGGACAGGGTTTCCCTCAGGACTAATCCTTCATTTATGCCCAAGGTGGTGTCTTCTGTGGCTCTAAATCAGTCCACTCATTTGCCTACTTTTTCCCTAATCCACAAAACCAAGGGGAACGAATACTGCACTCTCTGGACATGCACAGATAACTTAGATTCAATTTGGATAGGACTAAGCCTATCAAAAAATTTGAGCAGCTACTAGTTAGCTTTGCTGCAGGGGCAGAGGGGAAGGCCATTTCAAAGCAAACTTTCCCAATTTCCCAAACAATGCCCATTGCATTCATTTCTGCTACAAGCATCATGGAAAACCTACCCCACAGGGGATAAGATCACATTCCACCAGGGCTGCATCTACCTCTATGGAATTTCTCAGAGGGGTCCCTACCAGGGACATCCTAGAAGCTGCCACCTGGAGCGCTGTACATACCTTCACCAAGCATTACCACTTGCTTATCTTTTCTAAATCCCGAACTGGATTTGCCACTGCAGTCTTGCAGGAATTAATAGCTGGCCCTAATGCTCTTTAACTTACTCCTCCCTTTTTTAGCTTTGGGAATCAACCCAAATGTGATGACTGCAATAGTGAAACATGAAGACCATAGTACAGTTGTGTACACTTACCATAAATGTAGATGTTCGAGTGTATTCACTGCTGCAGTCCTGGTTACCCTCCCTCCAACCCCCTGATTTCTCTTGGCTCTACCTCTCCTTCTGGTTGGTATACCTATTTTTTCTTGTGTATTTGCTTTTTGATGGGGGTTTACCATACCATTTAATTGCTTCCTATTATGGGGGCACCTGACATCTGGGGCAAGAAAAACTGATGTAATGGCATCGGCTGCATGTTTTATACCCCTGTCGACCTGACGTCAAGGAAGAAGTGACAGCATCCTATGCAGAAATCCGAAGACTCTGGTATTCAGGCCGGCTGAGGGCTACCTGCAGGCAGATAACCTAAATGTGATGACTGCAACAGTGAATACACTCAAACATCTACATTTCTGGTAAGTGTAGACAACTGTACTTTATTGGTCTTGTTCTATCTGATGTTACATGCTGCTCCATTGTATGGTACCCTATCGGCTCACATGTTTGTAGGGCCAAACACAAACGTGTCCCATACCACAGACAGGCATTGGACCACACTGTGTCATGACCCAGTTTATGTAGGGTAGTGTGTGAGTGACACATAGGATGGTGTTTATCAGACAGTCCATATAGTGTCATATTAAGCTTGCTTACCATATGTGGCTGTGTTCACATTGGTTGTGGGTATGCACTTTCTCACAGGTGTCTGTTACTCTGTGCTGTGACATGCCTGTAGAGCCTGTTATGTTTCAGGTACATGTGTATTCCCCCATACAAAATGTAGGCCAGTGTTGTGGCAGTCTGCCTGTAGTTTGCACAGTGCTTTGTTAGATGCCTGGCAGCTTAGTGTAATTACCCAGTGTGATGTTATGTCCAGATATTTGCAAGATGTACTGCTGCCAGGCCAGAATAACAGTTGTGTATTTCTGACAAAGCAGTGGGATTCTGTGCAGATGTATGTCACTAACTACTGGGTAGTATTTGGCCATGTGACCTCTGCAACACTAGTTTTTATGTGTCAGGACAGATAGGCATGTGTGAATTTATAAACTGCGTGGGCATATGTAGTCCAGTATTTACGTGATATAACCATGTAAATGGGTGTTAACATCCACATTTTTAGGCTAGGGCCACATGTCTCACATGAAGGGGATCTTTGTATACCTCTGGACTGAGCAGAAAGTGCCAGACTGTCCACATATATTGGTCATATCTCTGCTGTAGTTCACAGGATCATTACTGCGCTATCAGTGGTACTGTACTATGATGTCCTTAGGATGTCTGTCAGTAACCGATGGCATACCTGTCAATAGCAGATGTGGCCTCCCACACAAAACATGTGTGTTAAGACAACCCCTGTTACAGTAGCAACAGTCTAGATATATACCTGCAATACATACATGACATCCCCTTGCACTAAAAGGTTGTGACTATTGTTGCTGAGGTAGGACTCCACTCCATGTTCTGGACATATGGTAAACATATGTGTGTGTGTGTGTGTGTGTGTGTGTGTGTGTGTGTGTGTGTGTGTGTGTGTGTGTGTGTGTGTGTGTCTGTGTATGTATGTATGTATGTATATATATATATATATATATATATATATATATATATATATATACACATACATATATATTATATATGTGTGTGTGTGTGTGTGTGTATAAATCCATATGTTTATATAGATATATATAGACATACACATATCTATATATATATATATATATATATATATATATATATATATATATATATATATATATATGCATATATGGATATATATGCATATATATATATATATATATATATATATATATATATATATATATATATATATACATATACACAAACACATATATACATATACACAGCTATATAAGTCTACACATATACAGATATATAGATATATATGCACATATAGTTATGGATATCTACATATATATCGACATAAATAGGTATAGCTGTACATATATGATGTACATACATACATATATAAATATATATACATATAAATAAATATATATATATATATATATATATATATATATATATATATATATATATTACAGAGAGATCTATACATGGCCATATATATGATGCACTATACAGATGTGTATAAATACATATTTATGACTAAATATGTGTATGAGCATGTAGACATATATCTAGAAATGTATATGTATATATCCACATCATGGTCATGTGTAAACATTACTGTTGTGTATACCTTCCCAGATGTATCACACCGTTGTATCTGATGTGTATATTATAGCAATAACCCACGCCTGGGTGTGGACAATGCGGGATTTACCCATGGTTGGCGTGGATTGGTCCCGAGGGCGAAGCCCGAGGGACTAAACAAAGACAACCGTGGGTAAATCCTGCATTACCCACACCCAGAAGTGGGTTATTGCTATTATACTATGACATTATTTAAGAAAAGAAATAATTACTTTTCTTAAATAATGGCATTGTATAATGCCTCTTTGCTGCCCTTCCGCAGCTGGCTGGTATCCGCGGCAGTTCTGATGTACTGCGCATGCCTACGCAGTACATCAGAGCTGTGGCCAAAAGCAACGGAGAAAGCAAGATCTTCGTTGCTTTTTGCCATTATGTTAAATGGGTTTAACATGGCGAGACAGCTTTAAAATAAGCAACAGAGATGTCCGTTCCTTATTTTAAAGCTGTCTCGCCATGTTAAACCCATTTAACATATAAACAGTAATGGAGATCTTGCTTTCTCCGTTTTTTTAACCTCGCTATGTTAAATGGGTTTAACATAGCGAGACAGTTTTAAAATAAGCAACGGAGATCTCCGTTGCTTATTTTAAAGCTGTCTCGCCGCTATGTTAAACCCATTTAACATAGTGAGACAGGTTTAAAAAAAAAGCAACGGAGAAAGCAAGATCTCCGTTGCTTTTTACACACTCTGTCGCTATGTTAAAGGAGTTTAACATAGCGAGACAGCTTTTAAAAAAGCAACGGAGATCTCTGTTGCTTTTTTTAAACCTGTGTCGCTATGTTAAACTCTTTTAACATAGCGAGACAGTGTTTTAAAAGAGACTTATACTAATGGAAAAAGTCCGGGCGACCGGACCTTTTTCCATTAGTGTAAGTTGATTTACAATGTGCACGCTGGCCAATCAGCGTGCACGTTTTGGAATATTAATGGGGGGGTCATAGTATAATTAGATATAACAACATATGTGATGCAACAGTAATATCACTAACATAGTAAATAGTGTGGGAAGAAATAGCCACGGAATTGTTATGGCTAGGCTTGTACAAGCCCTAGGGCCGATAGCCTAGTACCAACCTATGAACCTATGTACTATACAATTGTAGAAGTCACAGCGATTGTTCAATACTATTCAATATGTCAATATGTGATAAGAGACCTTGGGACACAGGTGGACAGTAGTCTCTCCTTTGATAATCACATCGCCACAGTAGTCAGGAAATCCTTCTACGTGGCACACCTCATCACAAAAGGTTTCTCATCCAGAAAAAAAGAGGTCATTGTTCCCCTCTACTCATCACTCATTAGACCCATTATAGAGTACAACGCCCCTTTTGGTATGTACCTCGCAAGGCATCTACAACAACTGGAAAGGCCGCAGAAATACCTCACAAAGAGGATTACCGGCCTCAAACAGATGCCCTACGCAGACCGTCTCAAAAAACTCCAGCTTTACTCCATCGCATATCACCTACTCAGAGGTGATCTCTGCCTAACATACAAAGCTATGTCAAACCCAGAGTTGTTGGACATGCTTCACTTAAAGAAATCCCAATCCCTCTGAGCTACACGCTCTAGGGACCTAAATCTTGTCACCACAATAAACAGAACATCCCTGAGGGATAGATTACTGTCCCAGAGACTTCCCATACTCTGGAATAAACTACCAAGCTATATCAAACAAAGCTCCTCATTAGCACTCTTCAAGAAAAATCTGGATGATTGGATGGGAAATAGGAAATTCACCCGGGGATCACCTCTGTGGATCTGCTAGACAGTGGCACAGGAAAATAATTTTCTTGGGTGGCAAAAGCCAGGGTACCTTTTCGGCTGGGCTTGTATAGGCCCCAGGGCCGATAGCCTAGTACCTACCTATGAACCTATGTCTATTGACAGATGTTTTGGAAAAACAACATCTGTCCACACAGCTGTCATGGCGCAGTGGTTAACTGTTGTGGCTATAGTGTACTGGGTCCTGTGTTCAAAACCTGCAAGGGCTGTTTATTTTGTTGCAGGGCTGAACAAGGGCTGCTGGAAACAGAGTGATTAAGGCAGTTTTGAGCAGCTTTAAGAGCGTTTGCATGGGTTTGCACGAAGCTAAACGGTGCTAAGGTATGGTTAAATATACGGGCACTTACACCATGTAGGCTTCGCTTACCAGTGCACGAATGTGCTTAGCTGTTATATTGCAGCAATGCTGACACCTGCTAAGCATGTCTCAGCCCTGGTAACCAGTGCTCACATCCTAGTCTGATAACATAGCAGGGTATTGACATCTGCAATAAGTGTATGTAATGCCATGTACATAACATGCGTCTATGTGCTGTCATTACAATAGGAAGGGGTGTGAGTGTCATGTCAGGGGCACTTGAGTATATAAGACCTGTATATCACTCTTATACATGTGAATGTGTTACATACAAGGGTAGTATCCTAGGTAATGTGCCATCATACTGTCATGTAGATTATCATGCCTTTACTCCTGTGACAGTGATTTCCCATGCAAGAGTAGATTGCTAATTGTAGTACTGGAAACAAGCACCCATGTATGCATAGATGGACTGAGTCCTCACTGTCCTGTTCCTGGTGTGTGAGCTGTGTCACATTATACATCCCCTACTGGATAATGATCGGACAAGTGGAAATTAACTGTAGACTACTGTCTGTAGAGCACATGTCAGTGAGGGCTACCAACATGTAGTAATGGCATACATATTGGTGTCAGACATCTGTCAACACATTCATCCTACTGCATAGCTAGTTGGCAAGCTGTCTGCCAGTCCCTGTACAGATGTGCAGATGGCAGGTATCCAGCTTGGATACGTACAGGCAGCCTATGCTTGACTGACACTGACATGTTTGTCCAGCTGTGTTATAACTGTCACAGATAGGACACAACACTTTGTATGCACCACATGCCATGGGTACCTCCACTACACTACCACAGTCAACAGAACATGCTTGGGTACAGGTCTACAACACAGACACAAACCATGTTTTGTAATACATGTTGCATACATGTCAACTGGATCACCTCACTGGCCATTTGCAGGAGGCACCCAGAGGAATGACTGATGCATGTCACTCTCACCCTGAGGGTTACCACAGCTGTGTCTGTAGATAGATTGCCTGCTGGCACATGGCAGGTGACACACCTATGACCACCTGGAGCAATGCACCCCAGTACTGACAAATGTGTACGTGTGCATTACTGAGGATATCAGTGTCTGTGTGTTAGTACACCTGTAGTTGGGAATGCCATGAGGGCCATCATACCCACTGCAACACCCACTGACATAGTTAGATGTGGCTGCTGCCGTACCGGACATTACATGTACTTTGTTATGCTCTTCTGCCTAAAGGCAGACTGAGCCTTGCAGTACCAGCACAACACTGTTGTACTAATGGGTTGATAGGCATGGGATACCAACTGAGTTCTGGCAAGTGTGTGTATGTGTGTATATCTGTAGGGTACAGTATTCCAAGGCCGCATACTCCTATTACAATATGTATTGCCACACAGTATTACGGATACTGATGTTGCTGCCTACAGGAGAGGCATAACAGTGCATCACCCTACTATGCCTGTGGCATGTGCATTAGATGATTATCCCCATAGTACCACTGTTGGGATGGACAATGTGTTGAATCACAGTCCTGGTTAATGTGTGATGGTGGGTATGTTAGAGTGTCATCATGGGTTCCAGTGTGCACAATATCCACAGTGGAGTGTGGGTGTTGTGTACACTGTCATTACCATGATACCCCCAGTACATGTCCCATGTACCACTGTATGGTCACCACTGTCACCATCAACCATACAGGTAACTGATAACACAATCCAGCCCAGTTGTGCATGTGCTGTGGGCAGCCTACCTGTAACACATTGGACACACTGACAAGTTAGTTAACACTGATAGGCCCATGTTTCTCGCATGTGTGTCTGTCAGTTATGTGTTTGTTAATGTGTATATGATGGTATGTCACACAATGAATTGTCCAAATACAACCATTACATCCCCCATTACCATACTGTACATGACTGGGGATGAGCTGCATGTAACATGGAACACACTTCATCCTAATCACTGTGTGGTGTGTGCAATGAAAGCCACACACATCAGTAGCACTACATACCTAGGTAGGGGGTCAAGTCCCAGTGTTGCCAAGTAAGTGTGTGCTTGTATGTGGAGGGATATACTTCAGTTTGCTGATCATACATGTCACAGGGTGGCACCTGTCCATGTGGCACAGGCAGTAATTGTTATACAGACCTGTGACGTGTTCAACTGCACCCAGGATATGTCACAGCCATGGTGTCACCACAGTGCCATACCTCTTGTGAGATATGACTGCAGACCATCCTCCTGCTGACACATGTACACCTATAACACACAAATGGATAACATTATGGAGACCACAATCACCCAGTTTTACTAACCGCTATAAAGCATCATGGCTGAATGGCTACACTATCTGACATGTAAGCATTAAACATTACTGCTGACAACATGTTACAAGCAGTACATTGGTGCACTGTAGTACAGTCACCATGCGTATCAGAACCATATTAGCCTGTCCCTGCATCGATGTTATGGATGACAGGTATGTGGCACAGGTATCAGCATATGCACAGGGTGTGTTGTTGGTTTGCCAGAGACCGAGGGTGGGCCATATGTTTGATACCATGTGTGTGAGTGACGGGTGTAATTCACTGAGATGGGCGTGGTGATGTGTGTGTAGGTATGGGGTTGCACTAGGTGTGTTTGTACAGTGTGTGGGTATGCATGCACACAGTTCTGCCATGTGGCTGCTCTATACAGGTGTTTCTTGGACAGCTGCAGACCATATCTGGCAAGGTGTGTAGTTCACAGCTTCTGGTCACAGACACGCGGACTGTGCCTGCCAGGGGTTCTATGGGCACGTCCAGGTACAGGCCTTGATGTACTACTCTCCCCTCATGATGACATATGACCGCTGGAACCAGGTCCCTCCTGGGACTGGCCAGGGCCACGTGCATGTGGCCTTCTGTGGTGTGGTGCGGACAGCCCCCCCCTTGCAGTTCTGGGGCTGGTACTGTCACTACGGGAGTGGCTTTGTGTCCTTTCATGTCCATGTTGACCACCAGTTGTTGGTGTTTCTGGCCTACGTCCATGTGGCCGTCGCCCCACTCCCACCACATGTTCTAACATGGACAAGTCACGGTCAGTGAGGCCCACCATCTCACCCAAACGTCTATCCATGACTTCAGTATGATCACGGAGGGCAACTGCAAGTTCGTGCAAGTTGTCACTTACAGATGAGAGAGCAGGCCTCTGCAGCCTCAGTCCCTGTCTGGTGTACATTTCCATAAGGGCCTGCACCCCCATGACAGTCTGAAACATGCATCTGTTGGTACCAGTTGTGGCACTTCTGCCTGGGGCATGATGACCAGCAGCCCTCCGACGAGCACCCCTGTACATCTGCCTATGTGGTGCCCTGCTGGACATCTGGTTATGCCTGCTGCATCTGGACACAGCAGGCATAGATACCACACTCTCCTGTGCACTGCCACCAACCACCAAATGTCCCTCTGCTATGGCCACTGGTGATGGGATAGCTATAGGCTCTGTGACTGTGGGTGGGGTTGGGGTAGATAACAGGGGGGTGGCAAACTATGGTGCAGTTTCAGTTTCTGATAACACTGCCTGTGCCTCAACAGTCCCTATCATCATTTTCGGTGTTTGTATGGACACCAACATCAGAATGCATGGAGGAGGAACACTGACCCACCTCGCCACTTGTGAGGGGAAAACAAGAAACGCACTTTAAGACCTGTACAGCATTGCATAACAGTACATTTGCACTTGAAAGAAGTCTCTATAGCTATATCTATAACTATCTATCTGTATATATATATATATATATATATATATATATATATATATATATATATATATACATCTATAGTCTATACTGATTCAGTGATGTCAGACTAATATATCAAATCCCAAGCTATTGAAACTAACGGGTTACAATGAATACACTGAATACCCTAAAACCTGAAAAATACTGAAGTCCTCTGTTAAATATACCTATTTCAAGATTATTCAACAATGGGGAAAGGGACAAATTCCCCTACCCTACTGCTTACCAAGCTTGTAAAAAATCACATACAAGGCAACAACTCAGCAGTGTAACTGAATGCAGTATAATCATTCACTTATATACTATTTAGTCCAATCAACAAAACTTAAGTCAATCAAATTTTGCAAACTGTGTTTTGATGGAATCAGAACTGAATAAATGAATAGCACCACACACACACACACACACACACACACACACACACACACGAACGCACACGCACGCACACGCACCCTGCAATTCCACCATAATCCCTACCTGTCCCTGAGTTTACAGAGATCCCCATTGTTATTCACGTAAATTCCCCATCCTGCATCACATTTGGTAACATATCCTCATTAATACCAGTCATTAACATATCATTCTTCTAAATGCCTAGACAAGTGATCACAATACAAGACCTGTTACTCCATCACCTCCTTGATTTGATTGGAATAGATTTTACAAGGCCTCAGTGCTATCATCCAGTGTTCATCCTGGGTATGTCAGGACATCATGAGCATGGCCCCCATATGTTAGGGTCTACTACATTCACTCCATAATGTCACGCAGTAACTACTGCTCAATAGATGCAATATCTGTTGCTCAATCAACGTATTATGTGGACAACAGTAATATATGGATACACTCCCTGGTGCTGTCTACTAATTCCCCAATGCATCTGTAGTACTGCATACATGAGTAGTCATTCATCTTTCTGCTTATTGCAGTTTTAACGGTAAACCTGGTGTCTAGTTTCACTCCCAATGCATGATTACATATCAAACAAGTATTCCTGGTGTCTCATGTGTCAGTCCATGTCCATGTACTGCACAATTCCAAAGGGAAGTACTGACGTATGAACAACCCCACAATCTCACATGCGCATACATGGACACAGACACACATGCACACACATGCTACATGCATCAACCCCCCTCCACTCCACCAGATTGCACTTACAGATAAAAATACCCCCCCCACACACACACACACACACACACACACAGACAGACAGACACACACACACACACACACACACACACACACACACACACACACACACACACACCTACCTACAGGTGAGGTTGCACAAAGATAGTACACACAGACCCCCATTACCCATCTGTCAACATGGATAGCATATGGTACTCAACAGCATGCAGTGTAGCTACAATCAATCCATGCTAACAACAGTATACATGTGTGTGATGCATGGGCTGTGTTAGTAGGTGATGCCCCTTCCCCTGGAAAACACTGCACCCATGTACACATTATTGCTTTGCACCTGTTCTGCCCCCTGACTTGTACTGTGCACCATACCTCACAGGTGTACACACCATTGCTGAATGTGTATTAATGTGTCAAGTCATGTCTGCTCTAATGCTCACAGCCCCTATGTGTTTGTCCGACACATACCTGGGATGATATGTGGACATATATCCTTTGTGAATGCCTGATGTCTGATTTACAGATGTCAACATCAGCAGTGCATGTATGACCAATACAATACTATTACACTGACAACCGTCAAACCTTAAAGTGGCTATGGGGAGTGTACACACCCTTATTGATATGACACACTCTTCCTTGATATGCCATTGGACCACATCATTGCATATGTTAACATTACATGAGCCTGATATGTGACATATGTCCTGTACATTCAAATGCAGTGTTTAACAAATGTGTTAGGTGTGCTGATGCTGACCGTGATGCATATACTATGTGGGAGGATATGTGTGCACGCACTTATCGTGACGGTTTTTTGCACCTACTGTTATGTGTACTACAGCAATCACTATTCCTGGCAGGGGTATACCAGCATGGGCCATCTGCATTTGCCAGTATATGGTCAGTCTGCCATACACATGCCCCCCAACCCTGCATGACTGCAAGGTCAACTCAAGTGCATATCCCTTGTAGTTCACACACTGCTGTCACTATTGCTGTGGAGTCAGGGTTACGTCTGCCACAGTTCCTGAACCTGACTGTGTGCTGATACAGCCATTCATAACATCCTTAGGATCTCTGTTGCAGTGCACCGATGTGTCATGATGACACCCCCCTCCCCACCTTCAGCCTTTTTGCAGATGCTTGACAACTATGGCCTACACATGTGTGCCAGTTTGCAGTGTCCCAAACACTGAACACTATGTGTAACAGCCTAGTCCCAGCTAATGAGTGGCAAACATACAGATGTACACTGGCACCGTCACAGTACAGATGGGCATGGTGTGCCTGAGGTGGGGTGAGGCATTGGTTGTGCAGCACATGTATCTTACATGATATTGTCTGTAGATTTTCAGCGTGGTCATGGTACACCAGTACACATTGCAATGCCTGACTTTTGGGATCCTCTTCTGTTATGCATACACTACCTGTAGAGTCTTGGCTGATGTTTCCTGTGGTACAACTGTCAGACCTGATTACCCTAACCCATAGGCCACACGCTTGCAGAGTCCAGACAATTGCTGACATGGGACATGCACAGCCAGTACTTGCTAGACATTTCTGCAACACCCCCCCCTCAGTGTTGTGGCATGTTACTGGGCAGCCCAAATGACCAGTTTGCTACATGTGACATCATTTGTCTTGGATGGCCATCTGTTTATTTCCTACATCATTCCTGTCCCATACATCCTTGCCACACAAATGACTGTCTGCACAGTTTACCATGGCATATGCAATGGTGAAGTATGGCTACATGTCCATCTCATGCGTGCTACCTATTGGGTATGGGGCCCACACCATGTCATGTAAGATGTGTGCACGCCACGCCTGCCTCTGTTGCAGGTAAGTGTGCACATTTGATGGCTAAATGTCTTGGACAGCAGACCAATACATGGTGTGACATTGGGGATGTGTACCTACCGAAAGGTGCATATCCATGACAAATGCATGCAGTCATAACCTCAACAGCTGCTTCCACTATATTTTATCTGAAGTGTGTGCACACATGCTTCCAGTGTTCATGAAGGTATGTATTCCGCATATTTGCTGCCCTAACATATGATTCCATATTACACACTCATTGCTCATGCTGGGACCACAATGCAGGTTTCAAGGCTTGTGGACCTCTGTATTATGATATGCCGTAGTTTAGATCTGTAGGAATCGCCATTGTAACACTGGTATATACACTGTTGTAGCACTGTATAAGGGTGATGTTTCACACATGTCCCTACTGTAGGCCATTTGTCCCACCATTATGTTCATCCCTGTGGACACATTTTGCAATGATAGGATGTTAGTTATATTGGAGGTGTCTGACATATCCTTAAGATACACCATCATGGTCACCACTGTGATGCACTGCAGTTAACAGCAAATACGTGAACATGTACGGCATGCATTATGGGTAGGTGTGTTAGATGTGTGCATGGAATATACCATAGCCATAACATGACTGATGTACTGGCAAGCATGAACATAAATCATACTCACCAGCTACAGGCCACTGCCTTAGTGGTATACCAGAGGGAACTACATAAGAGTGTGAGAGATGTGGTGTCAGTAGCCACAGCTGTGGCATTGGCACATGGTGGGTGCAGCATTACAGTACATCAACAGCACAAGTCCACAATACTACAGCTTATGCACATCTGTTTATTACTATTAAGCAACAACAGACTATATATATGTCATCTCACATATGCATGATCTACCTGTACAGATACGGATGGATATGCAACAGTGGTCTACTGATGTGGCCTCCACCCACCTCCACTATGGTCTTCACCAGTTGCTGCATGTGCGGGTGGGCAGGTGCCACGAGGATGGCGAGGAGCTCCTCAACATGTGCCGGGGTGATGGATGGCATGACCCCCCAGTTGCGAGGTGATCCCCCCGGACTGCAGCAGCACGCCGGCCAGCAATGTGAAGCAGGTCATTGTAATGCTCATAACTGCAGTTATGCAGGCTGACATCCTTGACCTTGTGGACTAGATCATTCCACAGGGCGGTCTGCTCCGGCTGTTCATGGGCTGTCCTTCCAAACACCACCTGGTATGTGCTGTCCCAGGTGGTTGATGATGACTTCATTTTCGTCCGCTGAATACACAGGTAACCTGCCATGTGACATCTTGCCTGATAGACATAAAAATGGAAACAGGTCTGAGCAACTCATACAACAAGGTTACCATAGTTCTTAATACACCTCTCTGTCTCACCCCCACCATATCTGCGACAACAAACTGTTCACACAACTCAGTAGGTGTGGCTACAGCTTACCTACCATTGGGACATTTATCAAATTGTACCACGATTTGTGCTATGTGTTTGTAGCCATGTTCCCTGTAGGGACACTATCATTGCTGGCCTGTTACAGACAATGTCACCTGCATGCCACTGTAAGGGCCACTATGGTTCCATATATGCATGTGGTCTGTTTTCTATGTGACTGCTGCAAATCTGTCATTATGTGTTATGGGGGATATCTATGCATGATGTTGGACATGATCTGGGACTGTCTGGACTATTACTACCCACATATGTTCTATGATATACATATACACACACACAAACACACATATATACATACCTATATATATATATATATATATATATATATATATATATATATATATATATATATATATATATATCATCTTCTTTCGGCTGTTCCCATTAGGGGTCGCCAGAGCGGATTACCTGTTTCCATTTCTTCCTGTCCTCTGCATCTTGCTTTGTCAGAACAACTACCTGCATGTCCTCTCTTACCACATCCATAAACCTTATCTTAGGCCTTCCTCTTTTCATGTTACCTGGTAACTTCATCCTTAGCATCTTTTTCCCAATATACTCAGCATCCCTCCTCAGCACATGTCCAAACCATCGTAATCTTGCCTCTCTGGCTTTGTATCCAAACCTTCCAACCTGGGCTGACCCTCTAATATACTTATTCCTAATCCTGTCCAACCTCGTCACACCCAATGCAAATCTTAACATCTTTAACTCTGCCACATCCAGCTCAAACTTCTGCCTTTTTGTCAATGCCACTGTCTCCAACCCATATAACATAGCTGGTCTCACTACCCTCTTGTAGACCTTCCCTTTCACTCTTACAGGTACTCGTCTGTCACAAATCACTCCTGACATTCTTCTCCACCCACTCCATCCTGCCTGTACTCTCTTCTTCACCTCTCTTCCACACTCACCGTTACTCTGAACTATTGACCCCAAGTATTTAAACACATCCACCTTCGCCACCTCTACTCATTGCATCCTCACCATTCCTCTATCCTCCTTCTCATTCACACACATATATTCTTAGTCCTGCTGACCTTCATTCCTCTTCTCTCTAGAACATATCTCCATTTCTCCATGGTCTCCTCCACCTGCTCCCTACTCTCACTACAGATCACAATGTCATCTGCAAACATCATAGTCCATGGGGACTCCTGTCTGATCTCGTATGTCAACCTGTCCATCACCATTGCAGATAAGAAAGGGCTCAGAGCGGATCCTTGATGTAATCCCACCTCCACCTTAAAAGCATCGGTCACTCCCACCGCAGACCTCACCGCTGTCACACTACCCTCGTACATATCCTGTACCACTCTTACATACTTCTCTGACACTCCTGACTTCCTCATACAATACCACAACTCCTCTCTAGGCACCCTGTCATATGCTTTCCCTAAGTCTACAAAAACACAATGCAACTCCTTCTGACATTCTTTGTACTTCTCCATCAACACTCTCAGAGCAAACATCGCATCTGTAGTGCTCTTTCCCGGCATGAAACCATACTGCTGATCACTAACCATCACGTCCCTTCTTAACCTAGCTTCCACTAGTCTTTCCCATAACTTCATGCTGTGACTGATCAATTTAATCCCTCTGTAGTTACTAAAGCTCTGCACATCACCCTTATTCTTAAAAATCGGTACAAAACGCTTTTTCTCCATTCCTCAGGCATCCTCTCACTTTCTAAGATTTCATTAAACAATCTGGTTAAAAACTCCACTGCCATTTCAGCTAAACACCTCCATGCTTCCACAGGTATGTCATCTGGACCAACAGCCTTTCCATTCTTCATTCTCTTCATAGCTATCCTTACTTGCTCCTTGCTAATCCATTGTACTTCATGATTCACTATCCCTACATCATCCAACCTTCTCTCCCTCTCATTCTCTTCATTCATCAACCACTCAAAGTACTCTTTCCATCTCCTCAACACACTCTCCTCGCTTGTATGTTTCCCTCATTATCCCTTTATCGCCTTTACCTGCTGCACATCTTTCCTAGCTCGGTCCCTCTGTTTAGCCAGTCGGTACAGGTCCTTTTCTCCCTCCTTAGTGTCCAACCTTTCATACAACTCTTCATATGCCTTATCCTTAGTCTTCGCCACTTCTCTCTTTGCCATGCACCTCATCTCCTTATACTCCTGTCTACTTTCTTCATCTCTCTGACAATACCAATTCTTCTTTGCCAATCTCTTTGCCTCTTTGCCTGTATACTCTCCTGTACGTCCTCATTCCACCACCATGTCTCCTTGATGTCCTTCCTCTGTCCCGATGTGATACCAAGCACCTTTCTAGCAGTCTCCCTTACTAGCTCTGCTGTAGTTACCCAGCTATTTGGTAACTCTTCACTGCCACCCAGTGCCTAACTTAACTCATCGCTGAACTCCACCTCCCAATTACCCTTTTTCAGTTTCCACCATTTGATCTTGGTGCTGCCCTCACACTCCTTCTCTTCTTGATCACCAATGTCATCCTACAAACCACCATCCTATGCTGCCTAACTGCACTTTCTCCGGTCACCACTTTACAGTCTCCAATCTCCTTCAGACTGGCCCTCCTACATAATATATAATCCACCTGTGTGCATCTTCCTTCACTCTTGTATGTCACCCTATGCTCCTCCCTCTTGTTAAAATACGTATTCACCATAGATATATCCATCCTTTTCGCAACATCCACTACCATCTCACCTTCTGCATTCCTTTAACACCATAACTACCCATCACTTCCTCATCCCCTCTGTTCCCTTCACCAACATTCCCACTGAAATCTGCTCCAATCACCACTCTCTCACCCTTGGGTACAGTCATCACCACTTCATCCAATTCACTCCAAAATTTTTCTTTCCCATCCACTGCACACCCAACTTGTGGAGCATATGCACTAACAACATTCATCATTACACCATCAATTTCTAGCTTCATAAACATCACTCTATCCGACACTCTTTTCGCCTCCAAAACACTCTTAGCATACTGTTCCTTCAGAATAACTCCTACACCATTTCTCCTCCCATCCAAACCATGATAAAACAATTTGAACCCACCTCCAATACACCTAGCCTTACTCCCGTTCCATCTGGTCTTTTGCACACACAATATACCAACCTTCCTTCTGTCCATCATATCAGCAAGCTCTCTCCCTATACCAGTCATACTGCCAACATTCAAAGTTCCGACCCTCACTACCACAGTCCTAGCCTTTCTCCTCTCTTTCTGCCTTTGGCCATGCCTTCCGCCTCTCCTCCTCCTCCTCATCAACAGTAGCCCAATTTCCGCCAGCACCCTGTTGGCTAGCAGTACTGGTGGCGGGCGTTGTTAACCCGGGCCTCGACCGATCTGGTATGGAAATATTTACTGGTAACTGCATGAAATGATTTGGCGAAGTTTTACGCCGGATGCCCTTCCTGACACAACCCTCCCCATTTATCCACGCTTGGGACCGGCACAAAGAAATGCACTGGCTTGTGCATCCACAGTGGCTGGGTTTTATATATATATATATATATATATATATATATATATATATAGTACATTCAGACATCAGGTCCACAATCTAACTCTCCTTCCTGCACAGATGCACTGTTTTGCCTTGTTACAACCCAGACAGGTGCCACATATGGACACAGCCTAACATTAGGGGGGTATATATAGTGACAGATTGCAGGTAAGCCTATTACACAGCTATGGCATTTCAGCATGCTACGTTACATGTTAACTTGAGTGTCCTGAAAGTGGTGGGCTCTGGAACCCACATGTCCTTCATAATGGCATTACTTCTACCACCAGCTACTGGCCAAAGTAATATACATGTTTTCCATCACACAACACACTATGATGGCTTACATCTTGTCAGTCAGTGCTGCTCTGCACAGCTGACATGTATGGCCCACTACCCACAGGGATAGACTCCATTGTCCATAGCAGTTGTTCAGCTGAACATCTTTACAACACCACCTGATGGCACATATAAACCATTCCACATCATCTATCCCATTATTATGGACCAAGTAGTACAGTCAATTACATGCATATATACTTCACATACCTGTTGTGGGAATGATGTCTGTTCTGGATAGTTTGCTTGTAAGGTTTTGTTTTTTGTTTTTTTTTTTTTCTTTGCCTTGGCTTTCAGCCTACCTGCTTTCTTTTTTAGTTTGTTTGTTAGTTTGTTTCACTCTCTCTCTCACTCACTCTCTCCAGTAAATGGATTGAACTGCTTTGAATAGATTGCAGCATGGATTGTGTAGGTGATCCACATGATCACGTGATGGCCTCTGCACCAATCAGTATCCTTCACTTGCTTCCTGCATGCAGCATGCTGCTTTGCACTTCCAAGTACCACTGTCATGGGAACCCACTACTATAAATCCCTACATTAGGTGGGCGTGGTCCTTTTACCTTTCCTGTATGGTGGACATCCTTCCTGTGTGTGGGCAGCAGTGTTACAGACAGCAGGTAGCAATACCTTTTACAAGAGGGCTTGCAGACTCAGGCCAGCTACATATTTGTATAAGGTTCCAGAACTACAGATAGAGTGTGAGTAGTTTTGTCACATGCATTGTATAGCACCAGTGTTACAGGGTTTGTGTGTACATACTAGTTTAATATGGAGTGCAGTCTGTCTGCATAGCTCTCAACTGTGGGCCTATCCACATGATGGTCTGTTATGTTTTGTCTGTCCACCACACAGGTATGGTGTCAGATACATCACTAGCAGTGTGTGTGTATTGAGTGCTATTGTATATGGCTACATCCATTTATGTATGTGACTTCATATTCCTGACTAAGGGTATGTTGCAGGCTATCCTGTAACAACAGCAATTTGCTCAGTGTATGACAACACTATTTCACATATGGGCCTGTGTTGCGGCCTCTATCCTACACCTACATACCAGGCTTTGTCCATATGACATTCAGTCAGGGGTTGTTATGTAGTGGCCTGTGATTATGTCATGCTGCCATTTCTGCCATCATTCCAGTGCTGTTGTGGCTCCCACGCATATTGTGGGGTTGGGGTTCATATATATCTGGGCTTCATCTGATCAAAACATGAGTACAGTCCAGAGGTCAGTGTATGCAACAGTGTTATATGCCCTGTAAGTCAGTCTATGGGGGGGTATGCACAATAAATAACCTAGGCTGTTACAACATGTGAGGGATACAAGGAGTAAGCTGCCTTAAGGTATTTGGATGTACATTGCCACACATTACACTCTGGGAAAATTGCTGGCCTACTGCTTACTGCCATACAGACTGTTCTGTTTGTCAGTGTGATTGTGATGGTTTCAGTTATGCATTGTTATGTAACAGATACATCCCATTGTGTCAACTTACCTCTTTTCCCCCTAGGGATTGCATACAGAGTGCTAGACACTACATCTGCATTACTTACTGTTGATTGGTTGTTATACTGTGGCCCAATCTGTCTTTACTATTGTACTACTTGTAGGTCTTGGCTTGGACAGCAACATATGCTATGCTTTCAGATTACTGTATTAAATGATCTGCTTGACAGTTGTATTAATCTGTTTGTATGCATTTCAAAGTATAAACAGCCATATGACATGGCATATATAGCTGTGACAGTACACAAATAAAACTTTCCTATGTATGCAAACCTGTGTGTGGTGTCATATCCTTTGACTTCTCTGTGGGTATATGTTTCAGGCAACAATTGTCTTTTGTATGGGTGACTCATACACTGTCCAATTGACAAGGTGGCAACTGTAGGAATACTGGCTGTTCAGTATGGTGTGCACCCTCTAAATATGTAGCTTCCTATACATATCTGTGTGTGTGTATGTGTAGTTACATATCTATATCTATCTATCTATCTATCTATATATATATATATATATATATATATATATATATATATATATGTATCTGCATATATGTGTGTGTGTGTGTATGTATCTTTGGAATGTTTATTGCTTCCACATTGTACATTCCCTATGATCAGAGTGTACTGCATGATATGTTATTGATACCGTCCTGACATCATACAGGTGGGATGGATTACTGTTAACGTCTTGTGCCCATGTTGTGTCGGATCCTGGGTATGGGACTTGCAACAGTTGGTATTGTATTGCAGGGTAGATGTGTTTTGCTGTGGGGAGGGGTGATATCAATACTTACAAAACATATTTAGCTTGGGGCCCCTCAGCCCCATTAACGGTGACTTTGATCATATATGTATTTGTTTTGTTCTCTTTAATATCTATAGATATATATCTGTATTTAACACAGGTAATATATATATATATATATATATATATATATATATATATATATATATATATATAATATAAATATATATATATATATATATGTAAATATACATATCTATAAATGTATGCATATGTGTGTATTTATATATATATATATATATATATATATATATATATATAGTGATTAAGGCACTTTTAAGCAGTTGTAAGAGGGTTTGCGTGTAGGTAAGCACTGCTAACATCTGGTTACAGTTTCTTATACTGATGTAGCTTCTCAATTGCTTAACCTGTGTAGGCATTGCTTAGCCCCGCGCAAACAGGCTTAAACCCACTTACTGCTGCTTAAAAGTGCTTACTTCCGCTGACCCCCGTGCTAATTTCTTTAAAAAAATGAAAAAGGGTTGATAGGATAGTGGTAAAAAAGGGTCGCAAAGAGAGAAAGACAGTAGGGAAAACAGCTAGGGATGTGCAGGACGGGTTTATGGAAGTTCCATAGCTGCCCATTTCTTCTACAGCAACAGCTGTGCATATACACTGAATGTGGAGATAGATTTGGACACTGAAACCCCTGAGTGAGGAGTGAGGACAACAATAATATGTTGTGAAGCCAATTAGACCAGATTACATGTATCCAGTGGACACGTGTGCGAAATGGACAGCTATGTATGGGGCGAGATTTTTTTTTTTTTTTTTTGGGAACAGCTTGCCCTTTTTTTTTCCGGTGAGAGTGGGATGTTGGGGAGGGATAGTAGGTATATTTGGGGAGGTAGGTTGGGTAGGATAACAGACAAGAGAGACAAGACAGCATACAGGGGTGGTATATGACATGTGGGGGGTAAACACCTTGATGGGGAGGGGTGTTTGGAAATCGGAAGCCCATGAGCCCCATAGTGGATACAGTGGGACTGAGGACCCCACCCATGTGCAGTCACCACTGCACCTTCACAGCCCCGAAGGTGGCTGTGGTGGGGGCTGAGTAGGAGGGCCAGGCTGACCCTCTAGTTGCAACACACGGCCCTCAAGCTGGCGTAGCAGATCTCCAAACTCCCAGTGTTACTATGCTATTCACCACAGCCTGGACCTGGCGACGGGTGACAGTGTCCTGCCCACGCCCACTCCCAGGTGGGGGTGAGTCCCATCCCCTGAGGCAGTTCCACCCAAAGGTGGTGGAAGACCAGCAGACAAGGACGTCCCAGAGTGGACCCCAGGCATGCTGATGCATAGTGCCATGGCCAGCTGAAGTGGGACAGGTGGGTCTGTTGGGACCGGCCTTCCCAAACATGCTATGGTGTTCAAATTTACAACATATGTGGGTAAGTAATAGTCAACACATTCCAGGATTAGGTATAACAGCATGCATAGATATTCCCATTAACTTGAAAGACCAGATATAGAACAGTTGCATAGCAAACAGATCACATGCATATATGGAACCGGGATCTGTACAGATGCTCGACTGCATCTTTCACCGAATCCCAAATTGGTGAGCATACCTGCGCAAAAGTGCTGTTCACCGAAGCAGCAGTTTCGCTTAAGTATGTTTGTTCCAGTCGTGCTACGGTGTGGTAAGGGAAAATTCCCTTTTCCCCAATGTAGTGTGACCTCGGAGTCAGAATATTAAAGTGGGGTGGGGGTGCAGGGGTGCTTGCAGCACTGCATTCAAGTAGATTTTGTGGGGGGTTTTTTTGTTTTTTTGTTTTTAACATACTTTGACAAAAGCGCTTTTTTGATGAAAGCGCTTTCGTTAGTGTGTTCGGTGGTAATGGATTCGGGCTTTTGATCTTTCGATCAAAAGTCCTAGAGGCATGGAACCACAGTGGCCTTTACAACAGCATGCAGGTACACTGATGGCAGCATGCCACCAATGTGGGTGTATTTCAACATGGCACATGCATTGGAACAAATTTAAGTATTTATCTAACAATAGGACATATGTCCCAACAATAGATTTAATGGAGCACATACCGATTGAGTTATGTACTTAGTTTATTGCTGCAGATATGGTGGGGGGGGGGGGAGATGTCAATTAACAACTAGTATAGTCCTGTCGTTCTCCTTACTTTACTAGTCAGTGCTGTGATCTGTACCTTACAGGTTTTAGTACACTACCCTATGGCCTTACTTTGGACAGTTGTATGGATGTATACAATTATATACATGAAATGAGTTTTACCTGCAGTATACAACTCTTACCTGGTATACCTGTGGAGGTATTGTATGTTAACACTACTGTTTCTACACATATTCCCAGATTCCAGGTTGATGTTATACACATACTTGTCCATCTCCTATTGCAGACACTCTGGGCTTGTCTTGACAACATGCAGGTGAACCGGGACATATTTTGACTATTGCCCACTTAAACCTTTGGTGATTTGTACAATGACAGGTTTGTTTTCATTGACATTTTCCAAATATGTACAGGCCTGACAGTCAGTTATATGACATGAAATGTTGCCTACATGTCGAAGATTAGCACACTGATATGCCAGGGGGACAGGGTAACAGCCGGCAGATATGGGCCAATTTACTGGACATTCTGGACAATTCTGTACATTTGTGAGGTATGATTCTGCATATCACTTACTACCACTCGCAGGATTCGAGCCATGGCTGTCTCTGCTAAAAATAAAACAGTCTCCATCACAGTTGAGTGTGCTATATAGATATTGCTGTGTATCTCTTTGATTTCTGTCTACAAGTCTCCTGTGGTTTTACAATCTGAACTTGTAAGTAATTACTACACTTATACAGGATTTCCTAGACAGTTTTATTATGTAGCACAGTGTGGGTCACAGTGATGAGTAATACCTTATTATTCAGAGCAACTGCAACACTAACAATGCCATACAATACCAGAGCAAACAGTACCAATACAAGATATCAAGCTTTTATTTCTAGGCACAGTTTTCGTATCATACTGACCTGTGCGGGCAATGTTTGTTAGCACTACCTGAATGTTGCCACACATATTACCAGATTCCACATTAGTATTATGCACATATGTCTCACTGTGTTACTGCACACACTCTGGTCACAGCTTCACAACATTGGGATGGAGATGGGACATACTTGGCTTATTACTCTCACAAAATTTTGTGGAGTTGCTAGAGTGACAGGTTTGTTCTTATAGATGTCTGACAAACAGTTGTATTTCTTATTTGCTGCCTAAGAAAGTCCAAGAAATAGGTGTAGAATAGCTACACATACTGCTGAACCAGTAACAAAAGGCAAAGCATGACAATCTATATAAAAAGGGTTTATTACATCAAACTTTCGAGTTGAAACTCTTTTTCTTGAAAAAGAGTTTCAACTCGAAAGCTTGATGTAATAAACCCTGTTTTATTTGCTGCCTAAACGTCTGGGATCATCCCACTGAATTGACAGGGGGGACAGGGTGACAGGCAGCAGATATAGGCCAATTTACTGGACATTCTGGACATATCTGAACAGTTGTGGGATATGATTCTGCATACAGCCTACTACCACTCCCAGGATTTGAACCATGGCTGTGTGTGCTAAAAATACAACAGTTCACGTCTCAGTTGAGTGTGCTATTTGGATTATGTCTGTCTTTTCACTGTTTTCTGTATAAGTCTCTCTCAGTTGTACTATGTGACCTCGTGTGATTACAACAGTCATATACAGACATTGCTACACATTTTAATTATGTAGCACAGTGTGGGTAACGGTGCTTAATACAACAGTACTATTAAGAGATTGCAACTCTACATTACCATATGATACCAGAGTAAACACATGCAGTCCGGCAGTTAGACCTTTATTGTCAGGCTATTATGCTTTTATTTACATACAATATATATGAGACTGTACCTACCATATTCTCTGGTGTATGCAGTACATGCCTTAAACAATACAAGTTTTATACATGCAATTAACTTACTACTACGTTTAGATTTATTTCCTATGACAGTACATGCAAGAGTATTACTAACCTCCTTCGCATCGCAACTGCTGCAATCTACAGGCATGGGCTTCCTAGTTCACAGCCCACTCAACTGCCACTGTGAAAGACAAAAGAGGAATATTTAGCTACACCTATCCATAATATACACGAACTGGCAATTATTAAACAGGTAGTGGCCTGCTACTTACACATGGCTGGCACATCCCCCGTCCTCCTAGCCTCTTGGATTCACTGATCCAACAGATCTCCCCCCTTTCTCCACTTCAGGTCAGCATAGTGATGCCTGACCTGCTCACCAGTTCGGGGTATGCCAGTGGCACTGGTGAGAGCACGAGTGAGATGGTCCAAGGCTTCCTCTTTGTATTGGTAACCCTGGTACTGGCCCTGCAGCAGTCTCTGGTCATGTTCTTTCACAAGGCGTCCTGCCATGACTCTGGACTCCTGGATGCCCCAGCGCTGTGCATGAAAGCGCCCACCCTCTCCCATACCAGTCATCATAGTGCCTACAGGAGGAAACCGCAACCAGTTATGAGATGTATTCCCACCTATTGGGTTTAAATAGGGCCAATTTCTGGCAGTTTGCTGTGATTGGACAGTTTTGAAAATGATAAACTATGGGGAAACATGCTTACCTGAAGTTGGCATTGCTTAAAGGGGTATACCAATGGGCAAATTGAGTTAGCTGGCCTACACATTGCTTACGCCTAGTAAGCTGGGCTGTGCAATGCTTAGTGTTGCTTAATTTTTAATTTACATACTATTTGCTTGGCATTGATTTATTATTCATTACATGTTATATATATGTTTGGTATCCATGATTCATGTGTATGTACACTGTATGGGGTCCTTGTGTTTATTAGGAGATTTCAACACTTTATTACAATGACACCTCACATCTGGGCTTAATGCAGTACTCCAGTTCACATATTTATATTATGTAGTAGGTTATACAACATAAAAAGTACAGTTTTGTACCTACCATAAATGTAGATGTTCGAGGATCCACATTGCTGCAGTCCTAACTATTGGGTAGTCCGCTGTCCAGTCGGCCCGAATACCAAAGTATATGGCTGACGTCGGTCAGGGTGCATTAGACTGACGTCAGTACGTCAGGGTACTAATGCGCATGACCGACGTCATATCCTCAGTCTTTTCTTGCCCCAGATGTCAGAAGACCCTGAAAAGATAAGGCCAAAACCAAAAACTCCAAACATACCTGCACCAAAAATATGTACAATATATACAAAATTACCAAAATATAACCTCACCTACACAACCACCCCTAAACACAGAGGGGAAGGAGGGAGGGTAAATTGGACTGCAGCAATGTGGATCCTCGAACATCTACATTTATGGTAGGTACAAAACTGTACTATGTTCTTCATTCCACATTGCTGCAGTCCTAACTATTGGGTAGAATCCCAAAGCAGAGGTAAGGGAGGCTGGCAAATCATAAGGAAGCAGGAACTGACAACATGCCTTGCAAAATAGCTGTGGCAAAACCAGCCCTAGACTTAGAGTAGAGAGGAAGGTGATAATGCTTAGAGAAAGTATGCACTGAACTCCAAGTAGCTGCCTCCAAAATATCCTTAGTTGCCACCCCTTAGAAATGCTGTTGAAGTGGCAGTAGCCCTAGTGGAATGAGGCCTAATCCCAGCTGGAATCTCCTTGCCATGATGGGAATAACAAAATGCAATGCAAAACCCAATCCACCTAGAAATAGTTTGTTTTGACACAGGCTTGCCCTGCAACTCAAAGCAAAAGAAACAAACAACTGCTGAGACTGCCTAAAATCCTTAGTCCTGCTCAAATAATAACGCAATTGCCTGTGTACATCTAAAGTGTGCAAAATCTTTTCCCCTTTATTTTGGGGATCTGCATAAAAAGTAGGCAAATGAATAGTTTGGTTTAAAGCCACACTAGAAACCACCTTAGGCATAAAGGAAGGATTAGTACGTAAAGATACCCTAGCCTTATGAAAAATCAAAAAAGGTTCTACCCCCATAAGGGCCTGCAACTCAGAAACCCTTCTTGCAGAAGTAATGGCCAACAAAAAGCAGTTTTCCATGACAAGTATTTCAATTCAGCAGTAGCCAGAGGCTCAAAAGGTTGTAGAGTAAGTTTCTCCAACACAAAATTGAGATCCCAAGCAGGAGTAGGAGCTCTACGTGGGGTCTTATATTCTTTGCCCCTCTAAGAAATTGCTTGAACAAAGGATGCGAAAACAATGGTGGGTCACAATCATAGTGAGCTGAAATTGCTGCAGCATGAATCTTAATGGAAGAGAAAGACAAACCTTTGTCCAATAACTCAGTAAGATATTGAAGAGCCACACTCAAATTAGGCTCAGAAATCTCCAAATTGTTTGCTGCACTCCAAAATAAAAATCTCTTCCATTTTTCTGCACAGTTTCCTTGTACTAGGTCTTCTGGCTTCCATAATCACATTTAAAACTTGTTGAGGAAGTTGAGACCTGCTGTCTTTCAAAACAGAATATGCCAGGCTGTTAGATGAAGAGAGTGAAGCTTGACATTGAGCAGGTGACCGTCCCTCTGAGACAACAGGTGTGGAATCAAGGGTAAAGGCCATGGAGGCTTCCTTACCAGACTCCTCAGTAATGGGTACCAGTGCTGCCGAGGCCAATCTGGAGCTATTAAAATCATCCTTGGCTTGTCTTGTCTGACCTTTAGAAGCACCTTTGGAAGAAGAGGCAGAGGTGGAAAAGCATACACATGAAGATTTTTCCAACTGAAAGAAAGAGCATCCACTTTCCAAGCTGTGTGATGAAACCTCTTTGTGCAAAACTTTGGCAGCTGGTGGTTTAGTGGAGAAGCGAACAGATCTATGTCTGGAGTTCCCCATGACACTGTCAATTTTGAAATACATGAAGATCCAGTTTCCACTGTGGGGATCCATGATTTGTCTGCTTAACACATCTGCTAAGGAGTTCTGTGCTCGCAGAAACCTTGCCTGAAGAGTTAGTTGCAAGCTGAGCGCAGTCTCCCATAAAATCATTGCTTGCCTGCACAATGGGTAAGAATGTGTTCCCCTTGTTTGTTGATGTACCACATGACAGTTGTGTTGTCTGTTAGAATCAACACCTGCCCTGGAAGAAGTAACTCCTTGAAAGCCATTAATGCAAACTGGACTGCTAACATCTCTTTCATGTTGATATGTAGATGCTGTAGTCTGGCAGGCCACTTGTCTTGTATCCACTTTCCATTTAGATGAGCTCCCAAGCAATGTCTGAGGCATCTGTCGTTAGAATCTGACTGCCTCTGGCCGGGTCACAGAGAGTCCCTTGTTTAGGTGACATTCCTGAGCCCACCACAAAAATTCCTTTTGAATGCAAGGTATTATTTGAATGACAGTGTCCAAATCCTGGCAGTGCTGTGTCCATACATTTTGAGATACCATTGCAGCTTCCTCATATGCAGTTTGGCATTGGGAAGCACCAGAATACAAGATGCCATGAACCCTAAGGCTTGAAGGACTGTCCTTGCAGTCAGCCCGGACTGAAGAGATAGTTGATGGAAGTAACTGGAAAGATTCTTTTGTTTGTCCGGGGTTAAATAGGCCATCTGGGCTGCTGTATTCAGTCTCACACCCAGAAAGCACATGTCTTGAGAGGGTACTAGACTGGACTTTATTTCGCTCACAGAATACCCTAGGCATCTTAGCACTGCTATGACATATTCCAAATGCTGTAGAAGGTCTTCCTTTTCTTGAGCCAGAATCAGGCAGTCGTCCAAGTAAGGATAGATTTGAATTCCTTTTAGCCTGAAGTAAGCTATCACTGGAGCCAGAACCTTTGTGAATACTCTGGCAGTAGATAAGCCAAAGGGCAATGCAGAGAACTGATAATGAGAATTTCCAGCTCGAAACGCAGATACTTCCTGCAACTTAGTCTTATAGGCACATGAAGGTAAGCTTCCTTGAGATCTAAAGTTACCATCCAGTGATCTTTGCCCAGCAGGGGTAAAAGCTGTTAACGCCAACATTTTGAACTTGGGAATGTCCAGATAAGTGTTGAGGATAGATAAATCCAAAATTGGTCTCCACGTGTTCCCCTTCTTCGGTACTAGGAACAGGCGAGAATAAAATCCTAGGCCCCTTTCTGGCACAGGAACTGGCTGAATGGCCCCTATTTGGAGCAACAGAGAAATTTGCTTGTGAGCCTCTGTTCTTTGTAGAGGAGGAATGTCTGGCATGCCTTTGAAAGGAGGCAAGGTATGGAAATAAAACCTGTAACCGTGGTGAATGATATCCAGAACCCATCTGTCTTGGGTAATTAAATCCCAATTTTCTTTGAAAAGAGACAGCCTTCCTCCCAAAGGTGCTGCCAGGCGAGAATGTACTGGCAGCTGAAAAGGCAGGTCATTTGGTCTGCTTACGAAAGGACTGACCCCTGCCCTCACCAGAAGTCTGAGCAGGGGAACTCCTGTCCTAGGCCTAAAAGAACCTTGAGCTCTGCCCCTACCACGTCTAGACCTACCCCTAGACTGGGAATCATAAGCAGGATAAGTCCATCCCTTAGTAGGCCAATTTCTACTAAACTTGGGAGGCTGCACTTGCAAAAAATCCTTAACAGTTTGCATAGACTTAGCCTTGTCCTCCATTTTCTTTAAAACTGCTTCCACAGGCGAACCAAACAACACATCAGACTGTAAAGGAGCATCCAAAATCCTTGTTTTAACATGCTCAGCTAAATTCTGATCTCTCAACCAGGCGTGCCTCGAAGAACAGAACCAGTGGCAGCCACCCTCGAGGAGGCCTGCACAGCATCAAAACCACACTGCAAGGAATGTTTACCCACCTGTTCAGACACATGAACTAAATCCTGTAACTCTTTACACTCAATACCTTCTGCCAGAGCATCCACCTTAGATTTCAATTGTGAAAGGAGATAATTCTGATATTTTAACATGTGAAACTGACAATTCAACGCCCTCATGGCTAAAGTGGAAGAAGTATACACTTTCTTTCCCCATCTATCCAAAGCCCTTGCCTCTTTATCAGGAGGAACAGGTTTTTAAACAACATAGTCCTCCACACCTTTAGGCACCTGAGAGACACTTTTCCGCTCTGCGCTAGGACTCTTAACAAGATACTTATGAGCTTCAGGCACCCTATAGTACCTATCCGGTTTAACTGGGGCAGGAGGCAAAGACTCAGGATTCAGGGAAGCCTCTGCAAAAACATCTTCCACCACATTCAGAACAGGAGGTATAGCTAAAGGCCTATGCTGGGGTAAAAACAAGAATTCCCTAAGCCTCTTCCTGGAATCAGAAAAATCTTGACCTTCCCATTTAAAATGCTCCCTCATGGAATGCAGAGTCTCTGAAAATGAAAAATCCTCAGGAGGAGAAGCGGAAGGAGTAGAATCATCCACATCAGAATCAGAATAAGGAGGATACTCCTGCAAGTCTTCAGCCGAAGACTCAGAAGCCTCCGAACATTGCTCAAAACTCTCAAACTCAGGTTCCACCCTAGGCCTCTTATCAGGAGGTGGCATAGAACCTCTAATCATAGTAATCAAATCCTCTGCCATTTTAAGCATATGTTTCTTAGGCAAAGACCCTGAAGCACTAGGAGAAACCCCCACTGAAGCCAAACTTGGCCTGCCTCTCAAAGAAGCCTTGGAAACAGAAGGGGAGGCTCTAACCACCTTAGGAAGAGAGGGAAGAACAGCCACCTGAGAAGCCCCCTCAGCCTGGCCTACTTCCTGAGAGGATACATCCTGTAACAGTAAAGTCTCTCCCTGAGACTCCAAAGAAACTCCTGGCAGAACCTCCGGCTCCACTGAGCCTTCTAAAGAACCGACGTCTGGACTGTCGGTTCTTCCACTCTAGGCTTTGCTGCTTTGTCCTTGCGCTTTTTGGCCGAAGCGGGCGTCGGAGCATCCGACGGCATTTTATAATTACAACGCTTCCCAAAAACTAACCTGGCACAGTCTAACCTTCTCTTAATAGTGCGTTTGTTAAATCTAGCACAAGAGCGGCATCCAACAACGTCGTGCTCAGGCCCTAAACAAGGTATACACAAAGTATGGTAATCCCTATGAGGTATCTGTTTCCCACAAGAAATACAGTTATTCACTTTTTCTGACATCCGGTTAAATACTGATGCAAGAAAAAACCAAAATATTCCCTAACGGGGTACTTAGCCAACTTTGATTCAGTCTGAAACTCTGACTTCAGAAACTTTCAGAACGCCAACCTGCACTCGCAAAATTGCTTCTGCATCGGACCATGCGGCAAAAAAGACTGAGGATATGACGTCGGTCATGCGCATTAGTACCCTGACGTACTGGCGTCAGTCTATCGCCCTGACCGACGTCAGCCATATACTTTGGTATTCGGGCCGACTGGACAGCGGACTACCCAATAGTTAGGACTGCAGCAATGTGGAATGAAGAACATCTGTATATCGATTCCTTTCACATGTTCAATTTGATTTTCCTATAATGAGGATATGTCTGGTGATACCTCAATCCTATGTACTGCTGTGATGTCTTAGTGGTTAACTACTGTGACTATAGTGTACAATGTCCTGGTTCAAGATCTGCAAAGGCTGTTTATTTTGTTTCTGGCCAGAACAGCGGCTGTTGCATACAGAGTGATTAAGGCACTTTTAAGCAATTGTAAGCGGGTTTGCGCAACTGTAAGCAGTGCTAACCTCTGGTTAAATATGCTTACAGAGAGTTAGCTTTAATATTGCTTAACCTGTGTGTGCATTGCTTACCCCCACACAAACAGGCTTAAACCCACTTACCACTGCTTAAATATGCTTACTGTTGCTTAATAGTGCTTACTCCCGCTTTCTACCACACTAATTTAGACAGTAATGTAAAATATTTTTTTGGAAGGTGGTGGATATGAAAACTCTATGGATTTATCATTCATTACATGTTGTACCGTTGATTTGTATCCCTGATTCATGTGTACATATACTGTATGGGGCACTTGTGATTATCTGTGGATTTTACAACATTATGACAATGACACCTCACATCTGCATTTAATGCAGTACTCCATTTCACAAATATATGTTATTTAGTAGGTTATGCAACAGAAATATTGTTCATAAAGTGATTTGACATATAAAATGGAATGTAATGGTGTAGGACTCGAACCGGGAATGACTGCTCACAAGGCAAATGCTCTGCCCACTACACTACTGCAGTACTGCCTCATTTGCATATATCTTGATTGTTATCCTAGTGTGTGATTTAAGTTGCAATAAACATAGTTAAGCAATGGGCATACCCCGCTTGTTTATATTTTATATATTAACTATTACTCTTATAAACTTGGGGGGATGTTGCTGGGGGTATGCGAACACCTATGAGCGGTCTCACTCATTCTTATTCCTAAACTGCTGTTCTTGATTGCAGGAGCATGTATATTCTGTGAGCTCTGCTCTCAGAAACACCCCCTGCACTCATACATGCTCCGTGTCAGTTTAGGAGCTCAGACAGCATGCATTCATTAATATGCCTGGCACGCTGCCGTTTTGCTCCTAAACGTTCGCTTCCCTGCAGGACTAAGCTAGTCCTGTACAGAAATATAGTGAATCCGGGGGCTAGTCTACTCAACTCTGATGATACATTATGCAAATAACCTTTTACATTGCTTTTCCACAAAAATAAATTAAAGTTATGGGTCTTTACGACTCTGCATCTGTCCGGTTCCCCTATCCCTTAAATATGGGTTGAACAAGTGCATGTCTCCAATCTTAAGTTATGGGTCTCTGCGACTCTGGGTTTGTCCTGTTACCCTGTCCTTAAATATGCGTTGAGCCAGAGCATGTCTTCAATCTTAAGTTATGAGTGTCTGCGATGCTGGGTTTGTCCTGTTCCCCTGTCCCTTAATATGGGTTGAACAAATGAATGTCTCCAATCTTAAGTTATGGGACTCTGTGACTCTGGGTTTGTCCTGTTCCCTGTCCCTTCAATATGCATTGAACAAGTGCATGTCTCCAATCTTACGTTATGGGTGTCTGCAACTCTGGGTTTCTCCTATTTCTCTCTCCCTTAAACATGGGTTGAACAAGTGCACGTCTCCAAACTTAAGTTATGAGTCTCTGTGACTCTGGGTTTGTGCTGTTCCTCTATCCCTTAAATATGGGTTGCACACATGCACATCTCCAATCTTGAGGAATCTCCTCATACTTTAACGACCTAGTGATTAACAAATACAATGATACTGTCATTCCATGCCAAAGTGTTCTCAGGTTATTGTTTCTAATTCTGCTTCATCCCTGTACTTTGTGTCCAATGTGAGTATTTATTTTTCAATGAAGTTTAATTTAATTTCAGCATCAAAGTTAACGGGATATTATTAGCAAAATTTCTCACCACCTTTGTGCAACCAAAACTGTTCTGAATAACATTTTGTAAATATATTTAATGTATTTATTTGTTGTGTTGGAGAATATATTTTACATTCTACACAATTTGTTAGTTTGTAGGTTTTCAGTCCTGCCACATCGTGTGTGTGTTTGTGTGTGTGTGTGTGTGTGTGTGTGTACACATATATATATATATATATATATATATATATATATATATATATATATATATATATATATATAGATAGATAGATATACTGTAAATGTATATAATTTTCTATTATAGGTTCATAAGATCATAGGCTGATACTAGGCTATTGGCCCAGATCCATTTATAAGTCTAGCTAAGAATTTCACCCATGTTCTCTCTAAGTCAACACCTATTTCACCTGTCCAGCAGGGACACAGTTGGGATCCCAGGGGTATACTTTCTGTTTCCTATCCAGTCATCCAGGTTCCTTTTAAAGAGGGCTAGAGAGGTACTCTGTTTAACATTGAGAGGAAGTCTATTCCACAAATGGGGGGGGGGGCGTCTTTGGGACACAAATCTATCCCGGCCAACAAGTTCTATTAATGTTACAGACCAGGTTAAGGCCTTGCTTTTGAGTTGCATGAGTGAAGTTTGTCTTATGGATATGCAGGAACCCCGTCAAGGCTGCGTCTGAAATGGCGTTGTATGCCAGACACAGGTCACCTCTGAGCAGTCTGTATGAGACTGAGTAGAGGGACAGGGGTTTTAGCCTATCTGTATAGGACAGGTGTTTGAGACCCTGGATTTTCCTGGTCAGGAACCTCTGTTGTTTCTCAAACTGCTGCATGTGCTTGTCAAGATACATGCCAAAGGGGGCATTGTACTCGATAATGGGTCTGATAAGAGAGGAGTACAGGGATGTTTTGACCAACTTGTTCCTGGATGAAACACCCTTATTTATGAGGTGAGCCATATAGAAAGCCTTCCGTACAACAGAGGCAATGTAAAGGTCAAAAGTCAGTTTGCTATCAACCTGTGTGCCTAAGTCCTTCACAACTGATTGCATGCTTAATACATTGTTATTAATCTGATAATTAGTAGGGATGATTCTGCAAAGAGGATAATGATGCATTTCGTGGCATTCAGTTTGAGGCCATACTTCTGACAGCAGTCATTAGTTTGGGTAAGGCCCTCTTGGAGGTTGTTCACATCACTAGGGGAATTTAAGACAGCACCCAGCTTGCAGTCATCAGCAAACCTGGTCAGCCACAGACCACTGGTTTTGGCTTGCACCGCAGAAAAGTATATCCCAATCAGAAGAGGCCCCAAGACCGATCCTTGGGGTACACTGCTCGTTACTGGTCTACTAGAGGTGGCTTTCCCTACTTTGACTGAGTGGGTTCGATCAGTGAGCCAGTTAGCTACCCATCTGGTAACATACAGTTTTGATGCCTAGCTGGGAGAGTTTATCTATTATGCCCAAGTGAGGAATAGTGTCAAAGGCTTTGGCGAGGTCAATGTAGGTGCTGCGCACCGTCTTCCTCTCATCCATGTCTTTGGTGACTGTTTCAAAGAAGTTGACCAAGTTTAACAGGCATAATCTCCCTTTGACAAAATAAAACTGTGTGGGGTCAAGCTTTTGGAAGTTGCCAATGTCCTTGTTTATAAGGTCCATGATGATGCGTTCCATGGCCTTGCAGATCAGGCTAGTTAGGCTGATGGGCCTATAATTGCTTGGGTCAGTGGAAGCTCCACCTTTGTGTAGAGGGATGACAGTTGCTATCTTCCATTCAGCTGGGATGAAGCTGGTGCTCAGGCTTTGGTTGACTAGGGTGTCTAATGGAGCTGAGAGTTCATGCAGGATGCAGCCAGGGATGTTATTAGGTCCCATGGAGACCATACTTTTTGCCTTTGAGAGGACAGGTGCTGGGGATGTCCTGGTTTACTGATGGGGACAGGGGGGTGAAGTTTTCACTGAACCTGTCTGCCAGCAGGTTGGCTATATCTGTGGCGTTTGTGTATTATGTGCAGTATGTATATGCTAAGAACACATTATTGATTACATTTAGAGGTAGTTACACAAATGAGGGTGTGGCTAACAGAGTAGGACAGTACAGTAATGTGATGCAGGCTAGTCAGCACCCAGATGTACTAAAAGTATAATTCCACATTGTAGGATAACAGCAGAACTGTTTGTATTGTTGAGAAAGTGAAATGACAGAAAACTATGTATACAGTGTATGAATGTTGTACTACCTGGCATAATATTATTGTACTCCATAATAAGTCACTATGGCTACATTACCCTTTAATGTTTACCTGATCCTCACCATTATGTCAGATATTTGCGTAGACCTAAAATGTGACATCAACACACTGACCATACCTTGTGTGTACTGTTGCGGACATTTGCCAAGGTGATGGCAGTCCTATCCTTGGACTGAGACAACATGTCCTTGTTTTCATTTGATGCATTTAGGTTTAGGGTGTAGCACTGTAGGGCTTATCATCAATGCATACCAATGAGAGCAATCAACAGAGGTGACATACTGAGTGGGAACACTGTTCTGTCACTGACATGAGATATGCAGTCACAGCAATGAGAGCAGTCACCAGAGGTGACATAATGAGTGGGAACACTGTTCTGTCACTGGCAAGAGATATGCAGTCACAGCAATGAGAGCAGTCACCAGAGGTGACATAATGAGTGGGAACACTGTTCTGTTACTGGCATGAGATTTGCAGTCACATCAATGAGAGCAGTCACCAGAAGTGGCATAATGAGTGGGAACACTGTTCTGTCACTGGCAAGAGATATGCAGTCACAGCAATGAGAGCAGTCACCAGAGGTGACATAATGAGTGGGAACACTGTTCTGTCACTGGCAAGAGATATGCAGTCACAGCAATGAGAGCAGTCACCAGAGGTGACATAATGAGTGGGAACACTGTTCTGTCACTGGCATGAGATTTGCAGTCACATCAATGAGAGCAGTCACCAGAAGTGACATAATGAGTGGGAACACTGTTCTGTCACTGGCAAGAGATATGCAGTCACAGCAATGAGAGCAGTCACCAGAGGTGACATAATGAGTGGGAACACTGTTCTGTCACTGGCATGAGATTTGCAGTCACATCAATGAGAGCAGTCACCAGAAGTGACATAATGAGTGGGAATACTGTTCTGTCACTGGCATGAGATTTGCAGTCACATCAATGAGAGCAGTCACCAGAAGTGACATAATGAGTGGGAACACTGTTCTGTCACTGGCAAGAGATATGCAGTCACAGCAATGAGAGCAGTCACCAGAGGTGACATAATGAGTGGGAACACTGTTGTGTCACTGGCATGATATCTGCAGTCTAGCTGTCTAGACAATACACTTTGTGTCAGTAGAATATTTCTCATTCAGGCCTGGGGTGTGTTTGTATGGTTTGGGTCATCAAGAAGTGTACTGGCAGGCCTTATGTAAATGTTGTTGCTCACTCATGTCCTGCTAAGTCTTCCAAGATGACAGTACTGCATCTGTATAAGTTTTTAGGTTTGGTTACTTCTCTGTACTAAACACTGTGTTACATGATGCTATCATGTAACCAATGTACAGACGTGATTAATAGGTCTGTGAACTGCGATCTGCATTATCAGATAAGTATCATATCTGAAATTTATAGACATTCAAAAATGTCTAGAATTTCAAGTCTGTCAGCAACACACAAAGAGGATGTTATTTTCAGACCGCATGAATATAAATGTAGATTGTGTTACATACATGCATGCATACATACATACATAGAAAAGTAGCTATTTGTCAAAATATAGGGTTATACATGGTATGAGATTTTTGGTTGCAGCACTTACTTTGTACTGCCTTAGTAAAAGTACCCCTGTAATTACCTACTATAATATACTAGGAATGGTACTGAAAAGTATATGGCGAAATGTATAGACTGCATTTGCTTCAGCTTTCAAATGCTAATCAGTGTAAATTAACTGTACTTCAGCCAAACATTCAGGAAAGATGTGAAAGTTGAAAACATTTTACCACAATGAATGATAGAAAAAAGTGAGAAAAGAAAACCAGTAGGACTAGTAGACAAATAGTTATGGTGTGATTTCTGAAGGAGAACATACAGCATCAGCTAATGAGAAAATACTTTTAGAGCAGTGATTAGATTCAGTTTGAAAGCTGCATGACGTTTTTAGAGAAAAGATGCAAAATATTTTATTATTTTAGAATATTTGGACATTTGTTAGTCAACATGTTTCTTTGCAAGGCACAACTGTCCAAAGCAATGCTGTGCTGTAAAATAAGGGAAATATGTATGACTATAAAAGTGCACCTACATCATCTCACACACACACACACACACACACACACACACACACACACACACACACACACACACACACACACACACACACACACACACACACACACACACACACTCACACACAAACAAGCAACACTAATACACTGTATGAAAAATAATTGATAGTGGAGGGAAAAACATTTGTAGCAACAAGCATGAAAAATACTATTGCCTAGGCTTGAATACTTATTTGAAAAAGCAAGTACATAGTAAAATAGCTATCACTTCATTGCTAAAGAGGCTCCAGGTCTATGTGTGACAAGAAGATAGCATCTCTAGCTGAGTAAAATCCAGTCATTCAGCTAATTTAATTGCTCATGAGTGGGGGAAGTAAAATACAAAAGGACAAACTGCAGCTGCAAGTTCTAAGCATTTCCTCTAAAAAACCCTACTGAGAGTTTGTGTAATCTGACCTGCAGTATGCTAAAAAGGCTATTTGAAAACCTTGTCTATAGCTGAACATGTGACTTACAGAGTACTAAAATGTAAACAAACTCCTCTAGCAAAAAATCTGAGCCAGTGCCCCTTTAAGGCTCTTATATATAGCACAAACAGAAAGCTATTATTCAAAGTGGAAAGTGAAGATGAGGAAGCAGGGGAAAAGCTCAAAAAACAAAGAGAAACTGGAATTTTGGATGCAGAATAACAATAACCATACAGAATATTACTTATTTATTTGTTTTTTATTTACCGGGAAAGTTCACTGGGCCTAGGCGAGCCCATTTTTCAGCGGAGGCCCGAGGAGAAAGCTCCATGGCATACACATTTACACTTAAAAATGTACAGTTCAACAATACAAGAATCTAACTCTACTGAAGAAAAATTTGACAGTAAAACTAGACAGATAAAATTCTACAGAAGAAAAATAAATGAGCAATCAAAAAAATGAAAAGCATTTACAAATGTGTGTACAGTTACAGATGTATACAGAGTTATGCAAACATCATTGAACGTAAGTGTTTACATGTGCAACAGGATCGATTAGCTGTCTCTACAGAGTTACTGTTTTACCAACAACAGAGATGACAAGAGAAATTGGGAGTTGCACACTTTTCTAGGGGGGCTTGGTACAGTTACATATCCGGCCGGAAGAGGGGTGGTTATGAAGGGAAGTTTTGAAATGAGTAAAATTTTGAATAGTTCTGATGGGAAGAGGTAAAGCATTCCAGCTCTTGGCTACTGAGAATGAGTACAGAAGCCAACCGGGTGGGAGATTAGATTTGTAAGAGTTTCTGTTCCCCTGATCTGAGTATCCTGTTGGGAAGGTAGTAATTAAAAACAGAGCTCAGAGCAGGACAGCCTTGGGGTCTGAGGAAGACTTTGTGAGTTGTAGCTAGGAAAGTTAGTTAGGAAGCTCTAGCCATTTCAGAGATTTGAGGGCAGTGCAGTGGTGAGTGGAGTATTTGGAGTTGGGTGCAAATTTTACAATTTTATTGCAATAAATTTCAAGTCTGAGTTTAGCAGAGGTATGGATGTTGGTAAGAAGGGGGCGCCATACAAGAGAGAAGGGTAGCAAGCATGTTGAGGCAGGGATATTTCTTGTGGCTGGGGTTTAGGAAGCAATTGTGTCAAAACAGGGTTCCAAGTTTAAAATGTGTTTTATGAATACTGTGTTATATATGGAGAATGAATTTCATGCGTTCATCTATAGTGACTCCAAGGAGCCTTGTGTGGCTAACAACCTCTATTAAAGATTTACTGAGCGAAAAGATGAAGTCAGACTTGTTTAGGGGGGTTGTTTTTTTAGGGGAGAAAAGTATGATTTTGTTTTTTTAGGGTTCAGGGCAAGATGGCTATTGCACATCCAGGATTCAGTGACAAAGAAGGCATTTTAAGTTGGTGTAAGTCAGATGAAGAGTTGACAGAGCAGATGACTGTGGAGTTGTCTGCATACTGAATGACTAACCCTTGAGGTAGGGATGATTGGAAATTGTTTATGAAGAGGCTAAAGAAGACGGGTCCAAATATGGAACCATGGAGAATGCTGGCAGTAGTGTTGAGAAAGGAGGAGATGGAGTTTTGCCATCTTATGGCCTGTTGTCTTTCATTTAAATAACTACAGAACCAATTTAGAGTGTTAGGGGGAGAGACCAATATTGGAGAGCTGGGAAATGAGTAAAGGGTGGTATCGAAGGCTTTGGATAGGTCAAGGAAGAGGGCTGAGACTATTTGGCCTTTGTCAGGGGCTCTGTTTAGTGTATCCATAAATGACAGACAGTGGTTATAGTACTATGGCCGGGCCTAAAACCATGTTATGATGGTGAGAGAATATGATTATCTAAAAGGTACTTGAGAAGATGAGTATTGACACATTTTTTCTAGGATTTTGGATAAAGGGGAAAGAATTGCAATGGAACGGACGTTAGTGATGTCCGTATTGTTGCCACCTTTATGGAGGGGGAGAATGAAGGCCTTTTGTTTTCCATATTTTGGGAACGTAGGATTCGAGGATTGATCTGTTAATAAGAATGCTTATGGGGTAAGATACTGTCTGCTGCTATTTTTAGGTATTCTCTGGATAGATTATCTAGGGCGTTGCAGCTGTTTAAGTAGTAGGCGTTTGATGAATGAGGTGGGGGTGGGTCTTACAGTAAAAGTAGAGGAGAGGCTGGTATTGGCTTCTGATGAGAGTTGGGAGGGGAGGTGTAAAGGGTGGTGGGTGAACTAAGTGTGGAGGTGTGGCAACAGGAAAGGTTAGTTTGAGGAAAGTTTTCAGTGATGTCGGCAATAGAGTTAATAAAGGCATGGAGGTGATCACTGAGAGTATTGGGGAGTGTTCTGGCAAAGCCTATCTTGTTGGGGTTAGTGACCAGGATCCAGTCTAGAATGAATCCATTATCGTTCCCTTTAAGTCTAGGTGGGGTTTTTATGAGCCGGTGAAGTTGAAGAGATTGATATTTGAAGAAAGAAGTGTGGAGTTGAGGTCTAGCCAACTGATATTCACGTCACCTAGTATGACAGTTTCATTCTCAATACTGGATGATATCCATGCTAAGATGTCCTCCAATATAGAAACGTTTCCAGGGTATATATAAAGGGTGACTAAGCAGGGTTTTTATTGTTGTTCATATTTAATAATGTTATGAGAAGTTCTGCACTGGAGAACTGTGTTAAGGGATTGGTAAATGGCACAAGATTGTAGGAATTGGAGAAAAAGAGAGCAACTCCACCTCCTTTTTTGTGTGTCCTGTCTAGCCTAATTGTTTGATATCCTGGAGGAGAAATTCAGTGTCTTTAGTATGTGGTTTTAGCCAGTTTTAGTAGTTGCAATAATGTCGGGTTGCTGGTGTGGGACCCATGTATGAAAGTCTGAGATTTTGTTTTTAATGCTTTGGAGATTTAGGTTTACTATATAGAGAGACATTTTGGATGCACTGCTGCTGGGTGTTGAGGGAAGACTGAGTGTGGTGGGACCTGGGTTGGGATGTATATCTCCACATAATGCTATGTAAAATGCTATGCTGGGGGGGCAATTGGCTTTGGCTAGTGGGAGAGGTACAGTAGGTTCTTTGAAAATACAGACTAGGTAGAAGGAGTAGATTCAAGTGGGTTTTGAATACTGAGGGTAAGGGCTTTACTTTCTGGAGGAGGAGGAGACTTGGTTGACAGAGGATTGGGGGGATGTCAGTATAGCAATTAGGTGGAATAGATAGGGAGGTGGGTGTTGAAGAGGTAGGAGAGAAGTTAGTAGAGAAGAAGATGGTATTATGAGTAGTAAGGACTTGGTTGACAGAGGGTTGGGGGGATGTCAGTATAGCAATTAGGTGGAATAGATAGGGAGGTGGGTGTTGAAGAGGTAGGAGAGAAGTTAGTAGAGAAGCAGATGGTATTATGAGTAGTAAGGATTAACACGGTGATAAGTAGTAAAAGGAGAAGTAAGGAGAAGAGTGTGAGTGTTGAGTTAGAGGGCATGTTAGTGTTGGGAAGTAGGGGTGAAGCAAGAGAATAAAATATAGGGAGATGTTAGTTGGTGGTAGTTGGGAGCTGGTGTGAGTATAATTTGTTGAGTAAAGTGGGGTGGTATGAGCAGGAATAAATAAGAATGTAGTGAAGTAGGGTTTGTCAGGAAGGAATATAAGTAAGGATCTGTAAAGCTGAGAAGTTAGAGGAGCAATCAATATGTGTGGAGTGGTAAGGATAAGGAATTCTAAGGGGGGGAGTGGCTGGGATTGCCTGAGTGGTGAGAGGGTGCAGGGCTGGTAAATGGTAGGCTTGGATTGGTGGAGTGGCCAGTTAAGTATAAGTGTAAGGAAAGTGGGGGGTGGGTGGGAATGGGGTAGGGTAGGGGAGCAGAGTGAGCCCTCACACAGCAAGGGTGAACGGAGCGAGTTTAACCCTATGCAAGATTGGCTGGTAGCCGAGAAAACAACCCATGAGAGCAGCTTTCCAGTACAGGTCAGTGCCTAGTGTAAAAGGATTAGTTTAAATTGTCAGGATACCTGTGCTTCGGTGAGAACATTTGTAAGAACTGTAATGTAGACCCTGCCCTTAGGACTAGAAAAGAAGTAACAGAAAAGAGCCTACAAATTGCTAAATTCACCAGTGGGGAGAGAGGGTAAGGGGGAGAGAAGGGAGGAGAGCAGCTAAAGATACACCTGAGAATGAGAGTAGGGGCGGAACTAGAGACCCAAAGTGTGTGCGCCACTACTGAAATTAGACAAATGGGCTGAATTCAAATAAAACAACTTGAAAATATTTGTGGAAGACATACAAGGACTGCAGGGCTTCAGGTGGAGAAAAGGGAGCTCTCATGTTGCTGGCAGTTAGGAGACGGTCTGAGAGATTGCTTCCCTTACTGTGGATGCCCACATGAATTGGGAGTTATTGTGGTTAAAGGACTACAGGGCTTCAGGTGGAGACAAGGGAGCACTCGTGTTGCTGACAGGAGACAGTCTGAGAGATTGCTTCCCTTACTGTGGATGCCCACGTAAATTAGGAGATATATACTGTGGTTAGTGCCTTGCGCACTTTGAACAGGTCCTATGTTTCAAGTACGAGCAGGTAGAAAGAAATTTAAAAAAACTTATATTATATTAATAAAGTAGTAAAAAGTATTCTAAGAATTAAGCCAGCAAGGGAATGCAGAAAGGAAATTCTGCTGATAGGGATGACTGCAATTAGGGATATGGGCAACAGGCAAGAGAGGGCTGGAATTTACTGGAGAAAACTGGCAAAGGAACCAAAGTACTGGGAGTAAATAATTAGAGATGGAAAGGTAACAGAAAGGGAAGAGGCCAAGAATTTATTTGGACTGCAGGCTACAGACTGCTTTCCCTATCAAGAATTGGTATACGAGCATAGGTAAAGAGAAAGAAATAGAGTAATCCTAAGCGAAAGACCAGCAGGTAGACTTTTTAGTAGAATCTAGAACAGAAGCAGATTTTTAAAGAGGTTATTTAGTAGAGCATATAAAATATTGCATGATAACTATAAGAATCAATCAGAGGAGGTTAGAAAGGACTGGGAGGAGAGATAGGATAAGCAATTCACAAAGAAACAATGGGAGGGGGGGTGATATATGTATGCCTCCCAAATCGGCAATAATGTCTAAAAGATTTATGATCTTTGCTTAGAAGTATTTACATAAGTATTTCTATACCCCAAGCAGACTCCAAAGAATTTTTCTTCAGGCAGGCAGCAAATGGAGGGGTGACAGGGAAGAAAGAGGTAACTGAGAACATATTATTTGGGAATGTAGTGAGGTGGCAGACTTTAAAAATTTCCTGCAAACTACTCTAACAGAAATACTGGGTGAGCAAATCTTCTAAGGAAATGGCTTTGAGCTATGATACAGAATCGGAATTGCCTGGACATAGTAAGGCCTTGCTGAGTCTAATTATGGTTGCTGCCAAAAAAGGGAATGATGAGAAAATGGAAATCACAGTCTAAACCAACTGTACTAGACGTAACAGATATAGTAACAGTGATAAAACAACTGGAAATGGGATCTTAGAAGAGGGTAGGAGCAAATTACCTGGAAAAATGGGAATTGCGGGAACAATACATGTGGAATAACATTTTAGAGGAGGAATGAGGTTTAAAATAAGGCGGGATTTGAAGGAGCTATGCAACATTTGACTGTGGCATATGTTAATATGTAAACTGAACAGGCAAAACAGACTACTGAAAAACAAAATAGAGAAGAAACCACACAGTAGCACAGAACGAAATGATAAAGCGCTTTTCGTTTATTCCAATAAACAAACTTCTTCAGATCAAGAAAAACAAAAAGTCACAGCTTAAATACTCTCTGGGCTAATACTTACAAAGTCAAAGTGAAAGCTGACTTACAAGACACGCCCTATTTGCAAACACAACTAGACTAAAAACTGCTTTTAAAGTAAAAGGTAAAAATCCAAATAGTCAGACTAAAAGTACAACTAGCATTGTCTATAAAAAATGTGTAAATCTAGCCTACTACTAAGCTAGTGAGGCAAAGAAATAATAATTACTAGTGCATAAAAACTCCGCTGGTGTTTGTAAAACTGAGTTAATACAAATACCTATGTTAGTGCACTAAACTGTGTATGTTGAAGCACATCAAGTGTGCTGAACATAATTGGTAATAAGTAAAGTATCAAGACAAAACTACAAATTCTCAGCAAAAAATACTCAGCAAAAAATACACATAAGGCCACTGAACCAAGGTGCTCAAAAGCATTAGAATAACTGCGTTGTGCTAGTGTGGAAGGTAACCTGACACAGCCTACCTATTAAGGCTCCTAAGTTTAAAGGAGTACCGCACCCACAGACTCAAAAAACATGTTTAAAACATAATGTTATGATGTTTCCTACACTTTAACAGCACTCTGGGATTATTTACAGGATTTTAAATATTTTTATATGTAATTCCAGACTCTGACCACCTGGAGGCTGGCATATTGACGTGGTTTGGATAAATCAGGTTGCCATTCAGTATCCCAGAAATCATTGTGTGTCTCAAAAATGTTACATCATGCAGGCCTCCATTTGCCTAAAGTTCCTGTCATTTCATAGACGCTGCATGCGTACAAAGTACTGAGTAAAATAGAACAGTGTAAGTAACATTCCCTGCTGCTGAATGACTACTTAAAACAGAAACAGTGCAAATGCCACAGAACACACTCAAAGTGCTGTTTACTGCTGCCTTTTTTTCTAATTTAGTTTAAATGGCACTAATTTGTGAGACAATGAATTCCAGTCCATTTACTTCTCCCCTCCCCCATAACACTTAGCTTCCCTAGCTGTCAAAGTCCTGAGGGTAATTTGACCTGGTAATTCCATTGATTGGCAGATCTCAGCAGGGTGCTTGACTCATGTAATTTAATCTTTGCTATAGCATTTCCTTTGTTAGAGGGGACATTTTTTTGCTGCACTACAGCCATGGCCTTACTTGACTGCATTCACATCCAGTAAGGTCTTGCACCAAGGAGCTAAAGAATAAAACATTTATACTATTAACCAGTTTAGATCTTTATTAATTTAAGTGTTAAGCTATCACTTCATGCTTCCACCTTGTTAAAAATTGAGATTTACATGTGTAAAGTGTGTTGGTATGCAGTGTTTGCCTTCATATGTATTTACTCCACTGGTTGGTTTGCAAAAAAAAACCTTTTGCAGTGTCCCTGGATTTGTCTTTGTACATACAAACTACATTGCTATATTTTCCCCTTCCCTTTTCTTGTGTCCAGAAGTCACTTATAACAAAGTAAATTTTTTATTGATTTTTTTTTTTTAAATAAAGGACATCAAGGAAAATTTACCTTGAATCAGATAATAGATGTCACTGCAAAGAATCACTGTTGAAATATTTGTGCATGGACAAAATCTCTTACTAAATCTATTTGCCAGCCTCCAGTTCAATTGGTGCTATGGCTTTAATATACTGGTGTGTTTGCTCATGCCTTCCAAATATCTCCACCATTACATACCAGTTTTGCAGTGTAGTAACCACCCGACATGCCCATACACCTTTAGCCATCAATATGCAGCTACTCCTGTTCATGTGAGTATGTGAATTCATTTTCAGACTTAAGGTGTGGAAGCTGCACTGAATAATTCTAGGTGCTTGTTCAGGTTTCACATGGTGCTTGCTTAGAGCTACTCTCATGTTAAGCCACTATGACTATGTTGCACTGCTACCTCTGATACCAGGGTAATGTTTTAATCTTTCTATTCCCGCACTGCACACTAGCAGTATCTGGTGCAAATACAACAGAGAAGTATGCAAGCGATACACCACCTAAGCATCATTTTCTGTGCAGAATGTACAAGTTTGCATACCAAATTTCTGTGTTTCCAAACATCTGTGTTACTACACTACTACTGAATAAAATGAACATATTGAAATGTAACATGACCTGTTACCAGATGTAATTAAGATTTTTTCCTGTATAAACAAATTTCCATGATTCTCTGACTGTTTGGTTTGATTCACTTTACTGGCTACCTGTAGAGGTTTGCTCTTTCTTAGCAAGTTGCAGTAAATATTTTGTTATCCGGTTGTTTACCTGGTTAGTTTGACTGGGCACACTATGACCGTTTCCAGCGGCATCCCGGGGTAAAAGCTCAAAATGGTGCCATCTCAATGGTCTGACCTTGTACTGTAGTCCTTTAACTGCTGCCTTGCATATCTTGCATAAGGCAGATCTGAATTATCCATTGCAATGTCCAATTCAGTGTTTCATCTACAGATTGTGTGCCTACTACCTTTGACGAATGCATTGCCTAGGTTACAGTAAAAAAATAACATTGCAATAGGGAATGGATGGCAAACCAAAGAAACTAAGACAGTCACGACTACAGCACCCAACATTAGAGTACAACTTACGATTTCCTATCCATCTACAGGTTGCGGTAGTAGAACCCACAGCCATATGCATAAAAAGCAAATATACTCACCGATGTGCTGCTACCACTGCTTTAAAGTGCTGTAGCACAATCATTGATGACCATATGCTAAACAAAACAATTACACATTGAAAACAGATTTCACATCAAGACAGTGACAAAAATAATGGCAATGCAAATACAATCAGAAGGAATTCAGAAGAAACTGCACAACCTACAAGCTCTGTAGAGAATACAGAAACATCAGATTTGTGAAATTACACAGACATGGTTTAAAGCCACAGAATGTACTCTGTCAGTGCAAGGCTAAATTGCCTTGCACACATGTAGACTATGAGGCACAAGAGAATGGGACACAAGGTGGAAATGTGTCTCAGTCTTGATTAGCAGCAAGTATTCTTCAATATTTTTCAAACCGGATGACACCCAGGCATTTACCCACATGCAAATAACTGGACAGTGTCCCTTACCATATCTGAGCAAGCTACAGGTCATCATCTGTGGCACAAGAAATCACAGCTCAATATAGGAATAAATGCTGATTATCATCTGCTGTTAAAATCAAGTAAAAACACTAACACCCTATGCAAAAACTCAGAATAAGTTTTGCAAGGATCTGCCAATGCACACATGATAATATGCTGATTATTAGTCAGAGAAAATCAAATGTAATGTTCTTTGACACCCCATAATAGCTTGCTAAAACTCTGCACCTGACAATAACTGACACATCAGGCAATATGCTGCCTGTAGTAACAGAGCAAAAAATATCCAGGATCACATTGGACCCTACTCTCTTATTAACAAACCCTACAGATAATATAAGCGGAACCTTAAATAACTAAATTTATGGTACAAGCTCTCCTACCTTCTCGCCTCCAGCATGCGCACAACCAAAGCTATAAACATACTTATCCCAAAAACTGAGCATGGGCTCCCTTTAATAGCTCTTCAGTCTACCACAAATACAAATAATACTTGTACTGTTACTTTTACAAAGATCTGTAGATTTGAATTACTTGCAGAACCAAATATGCATCTTTGCTATTTCCTCCAATGCTTCAAGTAGCTACCCATCAATGAAAGAACAACCTTTCTACTTGGTTCAAAGATATAGAAATTATTAAAATGGGACTTTGTCTACCTCTAAAATCCAACCTACATATTAACCAAACTCTTATCTGAGAGACAGTCAGGAAGATGGCTTAATACATATCAGACCATGTTTCAAGACAACCACAGGAAAACATGCATTCTCAAAGCTGGATTCAGCAGGCTGGTATAATCTCCCAGGAGTAGCTAGGGAGCAAAGCAATCTGGAAGCATTCAAAACTAAATTAATAGAACTGCTGTGGGAAACCAGATGCCTGCGCTATTGTGACAATGGCTGGTCAGTTCTTGATGTTGGAGTGAATGTCTAGCCATTGCATACCATGCGCCTATGCCAAAACGCACCTGCACTATGACTGTAGCATTCATATATGTATGGTAAATAAAGCCATCCTGAAGGAAAGCACTTAGGATGACATTATCATTATGTTGAATGGTGCTACTGTTTTTAGCAAAATGGATGTGAAGGCAGGTTACTACCAAATGGAAGTGAATCCTAAGAACAGAATAACAAATACATTTTTAATCACAAAGGTCTTAGAAGATACAGGAGTTTAATATGGGTTGTAAGATCGGTTGCAGAAATTTTCAGATGTATAATATATTTTATCCCAGGCATTCTGAATGTTAACATTTTCTTTGACGATGCAGCCTGTGGCAAAACACAGAAACAATGATTCTATAAGCCAAGTTTTACAAATATGCAAGTAATTTTGACATTAAACTGAAATGCATATTTAATACATAATTTCTTGAGTTTTATGGTGATATATGTTCAAGGAAGGAAGGGTCACCAAATCTAAATAAAGTTTAGGCAATATACAACATGTCATCATACTGAAACGCAAAAGTAGTAAGATGTTTCCCAGGCATGGTAGATTACAATCCCTTGTATGGGTAGCTCTTTAAATGATAACTGCCTTTCTAAGGGTTTTAAGATTAGTAATTTAAAAAGTGTTAGTATGCCATGGTGGTACGCTGGTAGCGTTGTTACCTCACAGCAAGAGGTTCTCCCGTTCGATTCTCAGCTTGGCGTGGGAGTGCCTTCTCTGTGGAGTCTGCATGTCATCCCCATAGTTGGGTAGTGTTCGAAAGACATGCGTGTGTAAATGGGCGTGCCTTTGTTGAAGGTTGGGCATCAAGCTGGCACCATGGTGTTTCGTAAAAATCTACTGCCAATCATTAGTGGACTGGAGTTCCGCTGTGTCGACCCCTTACCAGGAAAAAGCCGAAAGACAAACAACATGTAAATAAAAAGTGTTAATATGGTGTGTTTTATTTTTTATGAACAGGAGTTTCTTACTTTACTGATCGCTCTCTCATACACATACGCAGGCACTTCAAAAGTCATACACACACTCTCCATTGCATTCCTTTACTGATCACTCTCTCATACACACATGCAGGCACTTTTACATTCATACACACACTCTCCATGCATTGCTTTACTGTTCGCTCTCTCACACACACGCAGGCACTTTTACATTCATGCACACACTCTCCATGCATTCCTTTACTGTTCGCTCTGTCATACACACACGCAGGCACTCCTACATCCATACACACACTTCATTCTCTCCCCACGCACTTGCAATCACTGCCCAAATAACACAATAATCAAATCCACTACCCTTATGTCTGCAGAGAGACATATTTTAGATAAAAAAAATTTGTAGGTGGCAAATAACCAATGGGAGAAGCACAGCAACATAACTGAGTGTTTGTCTGTGTGAGCGTGCAGTTACGATCTAACAAGCCATTACTTTACACTAGCTAAGCTGTGTAGCGAGTATAAAATAAGAAAAAAAAAGTAAACAGCTAAGAGAGTGCAAAATAATGGCTTGGAAGTTTGTAATCGCATAGTCATGCACACACAAAACTTCAGACATCACAGGGCCATAAAGAAAAACAGTTGCTATTGGCAGCCAAGACCACATGGAACAGCTGGCAAAGGAATGCCACAGGAAAGGAAATTACATAAAAAAAAGAAGCACAGGGCATTAAAGGAGTAAAACAGTGCCAATTTGCAGATTGAAGTGGGACTAATGCATCAGACAACGGACAGCAAGATTTTTCATTACACCTTCTCACTGAACAGATTACAAGACGGCACAACCACTACCCATATTGAAAAGGAAATCTTTAAGGTAGTCAGTGGTACTGCTCTTTGGGAAAGTTAGAGAAAATAACTTCGGAAAGGAGACAACTTTATAGTAATAATTGCCACTGGCAACCAACACCACGCGGAACAGCTGGAATGCTGCAGCAAAGGCAAATAAATATAAAAAAGTACAGTACTAAAGCCCCACAGTTCAATACCAAGTGCATACATGTATCCACAACAGTTGTTTGGTCAGCAGGACCCAAACAAGTAATGTTTAAACATTTTTGGATGCACGTGTGAACTTATGCAGCACAGCGACCGAAAAGCCAGGAGAAATGAAGATGCCACATTAAAGAGATACTGATACTTTGCTGTCAAACAATGTATTTCTACAAAAAATGTCATACCAGTATAAATCCATGAGGGAAGCTGATGCAGAAACAGACTCACACAAGGTTCCAATAGGAAAATACAGCGTACTGGAAACACAATGCTAAAAAGAAGTACCCTACCTCCTGCACTTGTATTTGAGAACTCAGGCTGGGGGAAGGACAAGGGAGCCATGACATCACAGAATGGGTGGGTCTTATTATTTTAGTTAGAATCAGATGACAGCTGTGGTGATGTCACATTGAGGGAGGGAACTGATTAAAAAAAAAAAAAGTACCTGCACTGCCTGGCCTCGATGATGTCCGTAATTGAGCGACTCCAGCAAGCTTTATTCAAATGTGAGAGAATCATTTTGTAAGTGAAACCATCACAGTATGAGAAGGTAGGCTTCTGTTACAGAAGTAAGGGGAATTATAAAAATTGTAAATGCGTTATTGTTGCTGCTTTACAGAGGACAATGTAAATAGGGAGGAAAAGGGTCGTGAAGTTGAGGAATACATTAGAGAAACCTGTTGTACTCCTTTAAGAACACTACTTAAAGAACAGTTCTCATTCAGACCTGGTGAATTGTATGCGTTGAGTCTAATTTGCCAAAACAGCTCTCGTTCTTCTAACTTAAGTGGGAGAGGAGCACCCCTGAAGTCCTGTGTGATCTGGTCAATAATCAAAAATTTAAACATATGGTTGGGATAAACTGAAATGTGTTTTGCTAGTGCATTATCAAGTTTCTGCTTCCTGATTGCATAAGTATGTTCATAAATGCGGTTACGTAGGCATCGTTCTGTTTTGCCTACGTAGAAAGCTGTACAGGTTTGGCACATAGCTAAGTAGATCACCATTCTTAAATTACAGTTAGCTCTTAGGTTCAACTTGTATTCGTAATCGTGAACTTTAAATCTATTGGATTCCAAGATGTATTGACATTTAACAAAATTATACGTTAGGAAGCTTAACTTGAGCTTGCTGTTTGGAGGCTCTTACCCCCTTGACGACAATAATTTTAGGATTCCTAGTACCTACAACCCCCCCACTCCATCCCCTTTTACAAATTTTTGAACTGGTTTGCGAATTAGGCATTCGTCAAAACTTCAACAAAACATCACACCATTCAACATCGAGTGCTTATTTTAATAATAAAAAAGAAATGGAATGCCTTGACTGGATTAAATTTCAGAATATTAGATTCTGTAAACCGGACAAGGGAGGGGGTCTTGTTGTGTTTGATGAAGTTGACTATCAAGATAGGATGTTTAGCCTGTTGGACAGTCCTTCATATTCTACCAGCTCGCATTCTGAAATAAATAAAGCGTACACCACAATCAAAGACCACATTGAGGAAATGTTCATCGAGGGTAGGGTAACACAACACACATACAATTACTTATCAACAACTTACCCTCGTTTTCCGTGCTTGTTTGGTATCCCTAAAATCCACAAGGATGTCCACAACCCACCCATGAGACCACTTGTAGATGGCCGTGGTTCTCCTACCTATCCATGTGCTAAAATCATTGACAACATTTTACAGAAATACTTGGTCAACTTTCCACAGATCTGCAAAGATTCTTGGTCATTCCTTGGTAAAAGTAACAAGTTAGATTTCAACGCAAGGTACAATTTTCTCACTATTGATGTTAAAGATTTGTACACCTGCATTCCCCAAGACATAGCAGTGGACTGGGTAGAACAAGTGCTTAGATCTAATGGTAGTAGTGGGAATGAGTTGGTTCTGGTTCACGAATTGTTGGACCTAGTCTTGTCTAACAATTTTTTTACATTTGACAACAACTTTTATTTGCAAAAAACTGGAGTAGCCATGGGCTCCCCTTGTGGGGCCAGTGTTGCCAATCTAGTCATGGCACAATGAAAACACGATCACATGTCCACTAACTGCCCATTTAAAGACCAGGTGATTTTTTTACACCCGTTACTTGGACGATATTTTTATCCTCCTGGACGGTGACTTGCCCACGAGTGAAGCGTTAGTGGACTATTTTAATTCAACTACACAGTTTTTGAAATTCACTGCTAGTTTCCATACTGAAGCCATCCCGTACTTGGACATTTTACTTTCTAAAGACACTAGCTTTCACAAATATACAGCTAATATATATAGGAAAGTAACGTACTCCAACTCATTCCTGCACTACACAAGTTATCATCCTTTTCATCAGAAGCGGGCGATCGTCAAAGGTCAGCTAGTGAGGGCAGCCCGCATTATCACATTGGATAGTGATTTTGCCAATGAATGTGGACACCTAAGGAATATGTTTTTACACCGGGGTTACCCACATGAAATGTTAGACACTATTATAGAAGAAGTGTCGTCTAAGCGTCAGTGTCATTTTTATAAACCAATCTTGAATAGAGAATTGGTTCTTATGAATGACACTGAATCCTCGAACACAGACTTAGTAAATGTCCACACAAGTAGGCATCCTTCTGAATGTTTTGGTGTCACATTCATAACAACATACAGTCTCAATAGTAGTGACTGTGTTCAGGCACTACGTAAAAATTGGGACTTATTCAAAAAGGACAACACAGTACACCAAAAACTTGGTAATCACCCATTGGTTGTTTATAGAAAGGAACAAAAAGTCAGAGCCAGCAAACGGTGACTGTATAAAAAGTTGTATTAAACAAAATCACAGCATATTGTGAGAAAACAAACCGGTTTCGGCTGGCAAAGCACAGCCTTCTTCAGTGTACAAGAAAATTTGTGAAATACAATAGCTGCATTTTAGGGAATAGGGCGAATAAATCTTAATGGCATTCCATACTAAATGCAAAAGAAAAGAAATGGATAATTAGACTGGGTGGGTTGTTCCCACCTGGACTTAATGAACATCTATAATTTTCAGCCAATTGGATTTTTGCTATCTGTATATATATGCAGCTATTGTATTTCACAAATTTTCTTGTACACTGAAGAAGGCTGTGCTTTGCCAGCCGAAACCGGTTTGTTTGTTTTCTCACAATATGTTGTGATTTTGTTTAATACAACTTTTTATACAGTCACCGTTTGCTGGCTCTGACTTTTTGTTCCTGAGTGTTGGTGTTTCTTGAGCCTTGCAGTTGCTGCCGTGCAGGAGGTTTCTTTTTTCTTTTTTCATGTTTATAGAAAGGCAAAAAAACCTCAAAGCCCTCCTTGAACGACATAACATTAAAAAAACAATGACAGCTGGCATGTTTAAATGCCAGGCGTGTAATTTTTGTCAATACATCTTGGAATCCAATAGATTTAAAGTTCACGATTACAAATACAAGTTGAACCTAAGAGCTAACTGTAATTCAAGAATGGTGATCTACTTAGCTATGTGCCAAACCTGTACAGCTTTCTACGTGGGCAAAACAGAACGACGCCTACGTGACCGCATTTATGAACATACTTATACGATCAGGAAGCAGAAACTTGATAATGCACTAGCAAAACACATTTCAGTTTATCCCAACCATATGTTTAAATTTTTGATTATTGACCAGATCACACAGGACTTCAGGGGTGCTCCTCTCCCACTAAAGTTAGAAGAGCGAGAGCTGTTTTGGCAAATTAGACTCAACGCATACAGTTCACCAGGTCTGAATGAGAACTGTTCTTTAAGTAGTGTTCTTAAACTTAGGAGCCTTAATAGGTAGGCTGTGTCAGGTTACCTTCCACACTAGCACAACGCAGTTATTCTAATGCTTTTGAGCACCTTGGTTCAGTGACCTTATGTGTATTTTTGCTGAGTATTTTTGCTGAGAATTTGTAGTTTTATCTTGATACTTTACTTATTACCAATTATGTTCAGCACACTTGATGTGCTTCAACATACACAGTTTAGTGCACTAACATAGGTATTTGTATTAACTCAGTTTTACAAACACCAGCAGAGTTTTTATGCACTTGTAATTATTATTTCTTTGCCTCACTAGCTTAGTAGTAGGCTAGATTTACACATTTTTTATAGACAACGCTAGTTGTACTTTTGGTCTGACTATTTGGATTTTTACCTTTTACTTTAAAAGCAGTTTTTAGTCTAGTTGTGTTTGCAAATACGGCGTGTCTTGTAAGTCAGCTTTCACTTTGACTTTGTAAGTATTAGCCCAGAGAGTATTTAAGCTGTGACTTTTTGTTTTTCTTGATCTGAAGAAGTTTGTTTATTGGAATAAACGAAAAGCGCTTTATCATTTCGTTCTGTGCTACTGTGTGGTTTCTTCTCTATTTTGTTTTTCAGCATATGTTAATATGGTTTGTTTTTGTTTTATAAAATGTATGACTGCCTATCTCATAAGTGATTAACTTAATAACAATGTTTCTTTTTAAAAAAAAAATGGTACACATTCAGTAAATACCGTATAAAAACAATAGGGAAATCAAGTTACAAGAAGATAAACTATTTACAGACATCCCCCTGAAAAATGAAAACCAGAGAATTTACATATAAACCTCGTGGAATAGGTGGATGTGGAGGTAGGCATTCCACATATCTACAGCTACCATGAAGGTGTCTGCATCATTACAGAAAGCAATAACAATATCCAGAACTTTCTTTGTTCAAAACATGGTTTAAGTATCTGTAATAGATCATCATTGGTCAAACATTTTTGGTACTACAAAAAATTCAGACCTATGAAAAATCTATTTATGCAGCTAATGAGCATGTCCCCTGGGCACATTCCATGAGAGAGGTACCAGGTGCATCCCACCAGGAGCAGGATTTAGGTCAGACTTGGGACACACAGGAGAAATGATCTCTCTCAGCTGGCCACATAAAACCTTGACATTTCCCAGAACAGGTAAACCACTGTTGCTAGGGAATCGAGAAGTCTAGTGCGTTGTGATCAGCTTGCTACCACTGTGATCCTCACCATGATAATTAGTTTAGAAAATGAATAGCTGATGAACGGGCAAATGAAAAATATGCAACCAAACCTCTTTCCCTCTTCAGTCAAAGGGTGCTGGCATGACTTCATAATTGTTCAGAAGGTGCTGAACTAAACACAGAACTAATCAAGTCTAACTTAGTGAATCAATTAGTAAAGGTTCTGTAACAGCAGTTGCACATAATTGATGTATCCTTGCTAACACAACTTACTGGACACACTGGCCTATTATTTAAAATTAGGGCTAATCTTCCAATCATGGTGGGACGATTATGGAAAATATTATGCCAGGTTATTGCTAAATGAACAGTCTGACTATGCATGCCTTTACTTCTGTAGTTGCTACTGCTTTTAAATTCTGGATTTGTTGCTTTTTTTAGTATAGTCACTTCTTTCCAGAATGGTTGTTACTTGTTACTTTGCAGAACAACCAGAATTTGTTCAGCAATTTGTAAGGAATTTAAAGTATGGTGTGACCAAAGATTTGCTTCACATTCACCTTAATTCTACTCTTCTGTTTTAACTCCTTCAGAGCTTCAAATAATGAGGTCCAAGTCCAGCAGCTGCCTCTTGGTATCAGAAAAGGTTGCATTCTCAGTCTGGCTTGTCATATCATGGCACTATCAGAAGCAGCAGCCTACTTGCCTCTCTCTTTCACTCTGGTGACAGGTAAAGGGGGTGAGTTGGTGGGCAAGCTTTGTGTCTTCTATCAATGGAAACCAAAGACAAGATGAATGCTAACAGTGTCTGCACAAGGGCAATGAAGTCATCATAATGATCACACAGTTGGTTGAACCTTCTTGTAAACATCCTACTGCACACCCACAAGCACTTGCATAACCTAGCACACTGAAGGAATAGAACAGATGACCCCAGTATGAAGTCCTTCTTTACATGTCCCTCTTTACATGTATCTCCTCTCCCAGACATGAGGCAATTCAAATTGCAATGGCCATAAAGTGTTTCTGTCTGGAGGGACAGGACAGATTGATTAAGAACTAAAGTCAGACTATACCCTAACAGCAGAAGCCCTAAGTAAACAACATAATCAGAAGTAGTAGGAGGTCTGATGTCAGCAACAGCTGATTCTACAAAGTCACTATATTACAAAATACAAACTACTGTCAAAAAAATGGACAACTTACTGGAGTACAGCCATTAAAGAGTGATTCCTCACGCCAAAGTTTTCACCACAAAGTCTAATCTGATCAGAAAAAGCAAGGGAATCACCTACAATGAAGATGGATGGCTAGAGCTCATTTTCTGTTACAAAAGTCCTTGATTAGAAGACTTTTAAAGAGTTTCTTAAATGAGTGATGTTTTAAAATGGAGGAAAAAAACTTCTGGCAACTGTGAATATTCAAAGTGAACAAAATAAATAATGCAAGTCATGAAGAAGATCTGCAGAAAGTACAGCTGTATACACTTACCATAAATGCAGATGTTTGAGTGTATTCACTGTTGCAGTCATCACATTTGGGTTATCCCTGCCAGGGTAGCCCTCGGCCGGCCCGAATATCAGAGACTTAGTATTTCTTCATCTGGTGCTGTTGCTTGAGGACTGACGTCAGGTCGTCAGTAGTATAAAGTAAGGCAGCTGATGCCATTACATCAGTTTTTCTTGCCTTAACCTGTCAGGAGCCACCAAGTAGGAGGCCAGGGTCTGGTGGAAGAAACCCCACCAGTGGAAAATAAATACAAATAAGTCCCTTTAAAGGAAAGGAGAACAACAAGTTGGAATGGTAATAAAAGGAGAAAGAGAAGAAAGGGAGATGGAGGGGGGTCCTGGACTGCAACAGTGAACAAACTTGAACATCTACACTTATGGTAAGTGTACACAACTGTACTATGTTCTTCGTGTTCCACTATTGCAGTCATCACATTTGGGTCGATTCCAAAAACTGAGGAGAAGGGTGGAGGCGCAGTCAATGAAACTAGGGGTTGGCTAGGATGCCCTGCAAGACGGCAGAAGCAAACCCTGCCCTGAATTTGGAGAAGAGAGGCAGGTGGTAATGCTTGATAGAAGTGCGAACAGATGTCCAGGTTGCAGCCTCCAGGATGTCCCTGGTGGGGACTCCTCGAAGGAAAGCCGCAGAGGTGGAGGCTGCTCTGGTGAAGTGTGTCCTGACCCCCTTGGGGGGGGGGGCTTTCCATGCTGTTTGTGGCAGAAATAGATGCAGTGTGCTATCCATTTGGAAATGGTTTGTTGGGAGATGGCTTTGCCTTCTGCCCCGTAGCAAAGCTAACCAGCAATTGATCAGACTTTCTGAAGGATGTAGTCCTGTCTAGATAGAATATGAGCTGTCTGTGCACATCTAGATAGTGAAGAATCCTTTCCCCCTTGTTCTGGGGATTAGGAATAAAGGTGGGCAAATTAATGGATTGGTTGAGAGCCACACTGGACACCAACTTGGGCATGAAGGATGAGTTAGTTCTGAGGGACACCCTGTCTGCATAAAAGATGATGAAGGGTTCCACAGCTATGAGTACTTGCAGCTCAGAGACTCTTCTGGCTTAAGTGATGGCCAGAAGGAATGCTGTCTTCCAGGAGAGAAATTTTAGCTTTGCAGAAGAAGCTGGTTCTAAAGTGGGGAGGGTGAGCTTTTCCAATACAAAGTTAAGGTCCCAAGCTGGTGTTGGTGCCCTCAAGTTGCTAGCCCCTCTTAGGAACTGTTTGATCAAAGGGTGTGAGAAAAGGGGTTGCTCAGTGGGAAAATGAGCAGAAATAGCAGAGGCATGAATTTTTATAGAGGAGAAAGAGAGGCCACTATGTAGTAGGTCAGCTAAGTAATCCAGGGTAAGAGGGAGGGAGGGCTGTGCCGTATTGGCTCCCTTAGCCTGGATCCAGGTGCAGAACCTTTTCCATTTATCAGCATAAGACTTTCAGGTGCTAGGATGTCTGGCCTCACGGGCAACATCCAAAACCTATTTAATGAGGTTGGCAGATTTGTTCGGGGTTAGGGAATAAGCCAAGCTGCCAAATTGAGTGTCTGCAATTGGGGATGCAAGAACTCCCCTTCCATCTGGGTCAGGAGGTTTGGAATCTGAGGAAGATGCCATGGGGGTAAGCAAGGACAGGCTGCGCAGCAAGGGGTACCAGTGCTGCCGGGGCCAGTCTGGAACTATGAGAATGCTCCTTGGTTTTTCCTCCCTTATTTTGAGCAGTACCCTGAGGATGAGAGGTAGGGAAGGAAAAGCATAGACTGATAGATTGACCCAGAGGAAGGACAGGGCATCCACTTTCCAAGCCATGCAGTGATGCTCCCTGGTGCAGAATTTGCTGAGCTGATGGTTGGTGTGGGAGGCAAAGAGGTCGACCTTCGGGGTTCCCCATTTCTGAGTTATTAGGGTGAAGATACTTCTGTTGAGTTGCCACTCGTGTGGGTCCAGAAGATTTCTACTTAACTGGTCTGCCAGACAGTTGAGAGAGCCTGGTAGGAATTGTGCTAACAAGTGTAGTTGCATGGCAGAGGCTGTGTGCCAAAGGGTCATGGCCAGCCTGCACAGAGGGTAGGAGCGAATCCCTCCCTGCTTGTTGATGTACCACATCACAGTGGTGTTGTCTGTTTTGATCAGGAGAGCTCCTGGAGAGAGAAGGGGCTTGAAAACTATCAAGGCGTGCTGCACAGCCATCATCACTTTTTGATTGATGTGCAGAGGGATTTGCTGTGGGCTCCATTGGCCCTGTATCCACCTGCCATCCAGGTGTGCACCCCAAGCGTAGTCTGATGCATCTGAGATGAGGGTCTGGGTGGTGGGGGTGGGGAGATGGGCATTTTTTTGTTGCGGGAGCATGCTGTTGCCCACCATAGCAAATCTTTTATGAGGCAAGGAATTATAGGTAGAAGAGATTCCAGGTCTTGAGAGTGTTGGCACCAAAGGCTCTTTAGGTACCACTGAAGTTTCCTTGTATGCAGTCTGGCATATGGAATGAGTAGTATGCAAGATGCCATGAACCCCAGAGCTTGCAGGATCTTCCTTGCAGTTAGCTGGGACCTTGTGGCTAGTTGAGAGTAGTAGTCTGTCTGGAAAATTTATTTCACTGGAGTAAGGTATGCCATCTGGGAAGCTGTGTCCAGACTTAATCCCAGGAAAATTATCCTTTGGGTGGGCACCTGTTGAATTTCTTTTCATTGATTGTGTAACCTAGGGAGGTTAGTAGGGTCTTTACAAAGGCCAGGTGCTTGAGCAGTTTCTTCTGGCTGTCTGCCTGAATAAGGCAGTCATCTAAGTATGGGTAAATCTGAATATTTCTTTGTCTGCAAAAGGCAAGAGCTAGAGCCGGACATTTTGTGAAAATTCTGAGAGCAGTAGATAAGCCAAAGGGAAGCACAGAGAACTGAAAGTGTTGCGATCCTGCCCTGAAGCGGAGATATTTCCTCCATGATTCCCTGATAGGAATGTAGAGGTAGGCCTCTTTTAGATCTAGGGTGGCTAGCCAAGCATCCTTGGAGAGCATGGGTAGCAGCTGATGGAGAGTGAGCATTCTGAATTTTGGGATCACCAGGAAGGTGTTTAGAATGGATAGATCGAGGATGGGGTGCCAGGTGCCCTCTTTTCTGAGCACCAGAAAATGTCTGGAGTAGAAACCTTGGCCTACCTGTTCTCCTGGAACGTGCTCTACTGCCCTCATAGAGAGCAGGGAAAGGATTTGATCTTGAGCCTCTGCCCACTGATTTGGTGGTAGATCTGGGAACCCTTTTGGGGGTTGGAAGGGTGTGAAAGGAGAATTTGTATCCCTGAGACACAATGTTCAGAACCCAGTGGTCCTTGGTAATGGTGGGCCAGGTGCTTGAGTGAAAGGAGAGTTTTCCTCCTAGGGGTAAGTGAAGGTGGGCAGAGGGAGGGGGTGGAGGAGATGAGTCATTGTGAGTTTTTATCATAGGGGAGTGGCTTAGAACTCCCTGGTTTTGAAGTGGAGGTAGTCCACTGCTTAGATCTCTGCATTCCCTGGAGCTATTGTTGGGAGGGTCTGCTTCTACTGGGCTTAGGCTGGGCCAGTTTACTGGGAGCAGGAAAGGACCATTGTTTGCAGGGACAATGCCTACTGAACCTAGGGGCTGGACCTGCAAGAAATCCTTAACTGTTTGCATAGATTTTGCTTTTTCTTCCATCTTTTTTAAGACCTCTTCTGCCTTAGTGCCAAATAAGTTATCTTTGTGCAAGGGGTAATCCAACAATTTAGATTTGACGTAATCTGCAGGGGCTGTTCCTTAAGCCATGCATGCCTTCTAATGACAGATCCAGTGACTGCTGCCCTGCAAGAAGCTTCTAGGGAGTCAAATCCACAGTGCAAGGTGTGTTTAGTTACTTGACTTGCAGAATGTATTAACTCTTGTAAATCTTTAGATTTTGCCCAAGCAGGAAAGGAAGATATTTTTTGTTTAAGGAGTTCCAAGGTATGTTGCTGAAATTTCAGCATATGGAACTGACAATTTACTGCCCTGATAGCAAGAGTAGCTGAGGTGTATACTTTCTTACCCCATCTGTCCATTCCTCGGGAATCCCTGTCTGAGGGGGTGGGATTCTTAGTAGAGGCTGCTTTAATTCCTTTTGGCCCTTGAGAAATGACCTCAGGGTCAGCTGTAGGATTTTTGAAAATATATTAGAGAGTCAGGGACTCTGTAGTACCTGTCTGGTTTTCTGTGAGCAGGAGGAAGGGCGTCAAAAGTCAAGCTGGATTCGAGGAAAACATCCTCCACAACATCCAGGACTAGGGGGATGGCCAAAGGTCTGTGTTGTGGAAGATCTAGGAATTCTCTGAGTCTCTTTTTAGACTGAGGGTACTCCTGACTCTCCCATTGGAAATGCTCCATTAGGGTATGGAGGGTTCCCCAAAGGAAAAATCCTCTAGGGGAGAGGCTGAAGGAATGGAATCCTCTGCCTCAGAATCCTCATAAGTGGAGAGGGGTTGCATGTCATCATATTCAGATGCATCAGATTCATCTGACTCTTGTTGAGACAAAACTACAGGGGACAGATCTCTTTTCCTTTTGGAGGGGGTAGCTTGGCTTCCCCTGATCAGCACGATAATGTTTTCTGCCATTTTAAGCATTTGAGACTAGGCAAGGTAGCAGGCACCTAAGAGTGGGTTGGTTTCTTGGGTGTGGTTCGTACCCGGGGCCTAAGAAACTCAGTAGTTTTAAAGAACGGTAGTCGTGAAAGAAGACGTCGGTTTGTGTCGAGATTCAGTAGTGCGAAGGAATTCCTCGGAAACCGGTGCCTGCTCATCGGCTCTGGACCCATCCAAGGTTGAGATGACCGTAGGATCCTTAGTCGAAGAGTTTTGTGGCATACCGGACTCCGAAAGGGTCTCGGTAGCGGCCTGCGAATCAACAGAAGCAGATATCTGAGGCTGCAAAAGCACTTCACTGAGGACCGGAGAACTGACGACTAGCTGAACGGAAGCATTATCGGTAAGTTTGGACCTGTGCGGTCTGTCTCTGTCTTTATCTTTACATTTTTTCGGAAGATCTGCTGTTGGATGGCTTACCAAAGCCATATCGGAATTTGAGGACTATAAGCGAAAATATCTAGCTACAATAAGGTCCCAACGACAGACAGTTCTGGCATTGAACAAAGCACAGAAGCGACAATGAGGGACGTCATGGTCTGGGCCTAAACAAGTGATTCAGTAAGAGTGGAAGTCTCGCTGTGGTATTTGTTTTCCACAGGTGAGACAATTAACTTTTTCTGACATCGGTTAGTGCAAGAAAAAAGATCTTCGACGGAGTACTTAACTTTAGAAGTCTTCAACTTCAGTTCGGGAGCCGAAAACTCAGGTAGCAGCCAACAGGCACTCGTGCGAACTGCTTCTGTTTCGGGCTCCACGGCAAGAAAGACTGATGTAATGGCGTCGGCTGCTTTACTTTATACTACTGATAACCTGACGTTAGTCCTCAAGTGACAGCAACTGACGCAGAAATACTAAGTCTCTGGTATTCAGGCCGGCCGAGGGCAACCCTGGCAGGGATACCCAAATGTGATGACTGCAACAGTGAAACACGAAGAACATCTGTGTTTGGTGATGGATCTATACCCTGTGCTTTAACTACAAAGAATACTGGCTTGTACAATGGAAAAGATACCCATTACTTGGATGTCCATTTAACAACCAGATATCTACACCACTGATGCCATGCCCCTGGATGTCTCAATAATAGCTAATAAATCATCAAGCAAAGGATTGGCAGAAAGTGAAGTTTTTATAACCAATGTGGGAAATTTAGAATTTTCAGATCCTGAAGCACAATTATGGGCAGATATTTGGGATGAAAGACTTCCCCTTCTTAATATGAAAAGCTCCATCATCACAAATCACTTTAACCCTCATCTTAGAAAGTGAAGCAGCCTGCACCTGTGTGGTTTTCTGCCCGGTGACTTCCCCCTTTAAGGCAACGACATACTCATGAAAACAGGAGCATTACACTTGGCAGATGATGACATTCTGGTCTTCTCAAGGGCAACTTTGACCTGGATAACAATTCTTCATACAATGTTCAGATCTTCCAGAAAAAGTCTATGTACTTGCGCTGGGAAATCTCTAGAGCAATACTCTAACCAGCTGCTGTTTTCCAAGTGGTTAGGAAATAGGAAGCTGTGCAGTTCAGAACATCTGTGGAATGAGAACTGGCTTTTTTTTTTTTTTTTGCGGTCATGCTTGCCTCAGTTAGATCTTAGCAGCATGTGAACAATACTAGGTATTCAGTCAAAGGGATCACAGGTGCCTAGTCATGCACACCTTTAAGCAGACTCATGCACATGCACTGAAAAGTGAGAATGAACTTCTCACACATTGTGCCAACAGAGCAAGAAGACTGTTAAGATTTTTTTTTATGATGCAAGGCTTTTGTCCAAAAGTTTGAGGACGAGAGTAAAAGCAGCACAGTAACTATAGGCTTCTAGTTCTAAAATTTTCATGGCCAAAGTAACTGCTACCAAGACAGCTGCTTTCCAGATCAGGAACTTTACATCAGACAAAAACGGCCGGTTCAAACACAGATTCTTTCTACTTTTCCTAGGATAAAATTCTGATTCCATGGAGGAATAATCATCACTTTTAGAAGGGTGGAGGTATGAAAACATGTTCCAAGGCAATTTCACAGCAGGACTAGACACAGAAACCAGAAAGGATAATAGGACAGATGGATCTCTATTAGCAGACAAATCACAAGGGCAAATAAAAATGATACACACAAGCAGTTAAGTTAACACAGAAACTGGACAACTCCTTTTGTTTATAGCACAGCTAACCATGCCCAGTCAGAAAGGTAAGATTTCTTAGAAATGGTTTTCTAGCCACTTGAAGATCCTACTTTATCACAGAAGAAAACAAAACCCTATTTGACAAAAGTGCTTGAAGACTTTTCCAAGGCCAGGTGATACTTGTCCTTTTGCTGAAGTTCAAGCTTGTCCATGAGGAAGTTGAAAAACTTGAGAGGCATTTTCTCAAATAAGAGAAAAACATGGCTGACATCATACAAATGTGATAAATCTGACTACTTATTTACATATCAACCAATGTTCTTTGTTGCCATGAAGGTTTAACTGGGCAGAAAATATTTACAGTAGTGGTCCCAAGTAGAAAACCTCCATATGAGCAAGATTTCTGAACAAGCTCACAATACAGGATTTCCTCAAACATAAACATAACTATACACCTTAAAATATACAGGGAGTACTCTGCAAATGAAAACAGGAGCATTGTCACAATATTAAATAGTTAAAAAAATTAATTATATCTGCACAATGTCAACCATATTTTGATCACTGGTATATCTTTAATGATATGCAATAAAAGCAAAAATTGAGCAGCAGTGCAATGTGCATATTTTACACTGAATACAAATTAGAAATTCATGACATTGGTGTATATCAAATATAATGAGACAACAGTATACAAATGGACGGTCAAATGTGTCAACAGTGAAAATGCAGGATATAGACACAGGCTGAATCTTATGACTACACACAATTTTAATGGTATGGCTTTGTCCCTTCTAACATATTGAAGAAGTTATGGGAGTTTGCCAGGGCTGTCCATGTGTGTTTGCGGATTTGGGCATATGGCAATGTACCCCTAAATGCCTTGAAGAAGGTGTTAAAACAGTACAGAGGTCCCAGAGTCATATCCACATGCCACTGTGGAGTAGGATGTGTATCTGCATGCTTGGCATTATGTCAGACATGTTCTTAGTGGGTGCAGGACACTGTCAAAGACATGTCCTGCCTCCTCTCCTATTTGTGAGTTTCAAGGACAAGATATCCCTTCGCTGTGAATATGACCTTATTACGGAAAAGTAGGTTACAAGTCTTGTGATTTGTACAGGAATACTGTCTGGAGCTTTACATTCCTGGTAGTGCCATCCTTGGCAAATCAGTATAAGAGGGGTGGCCATAAAGACAGGTTATAAAAAGGCCATACAATATGACTTGTATATCTGCATTTTAGTGAAATTTGTAGTGTTGAGATCCAGAATAGTTAATTTTGTATAGCATACAATCAGGGTGGCCCACAGTGAGAAATGTTCAGTAGACAATCAGCCCTACACCCACCCTCCCACATAAACATTTGTAGCTATGACGCAATCCCTACAGATGTCTCAGTCCTGATTAGTCACAAGCCAAAAGACAAATCCAGTTTGCTATTACCATGACAACAGATCCCACTACAGTTAACATCTCCTGCCATAATGTACTAAATAGGGTTTCTGTACTTCAATTATACCTTGCACTCACAGCCAACTATTACTGCAATGCCATCTTTGATACAAGGATCCATCCTCAAATTCATCTAACTTGCTCTTGGCCATACAGTGAGCAAGCAGTATGGTATTAGATGTGGCATTCAAACCTTCTTCTCAAGTCCTGTAACCGAAAAAACATTGCATCATACTAAATTTTTTTCTGCTTTATGTTGGAGCATTTTCTCTTTGTCAAATAGAGTACTAAAACCCAAATAGATTATGACTGATGCAGCGTTGTGGTTCTGGAAACTGCATACTGTTATACCATTCATTTGGCTGAAGCTGGCATTTGTAGCACGTCTGTCCACAAAGTATAGTCTAAACTTAAACCAGAACTTAAGAAGCAGACACAACAAATACTGTACTAAACTGACACAGCATTCTAGAAATTCAGAATAAATCGGGCCATTAAATTAAAGGTTTCCAGCTGGTCTCTACTACAAAATCAAATCTTCAACTGAGCTGACCTATTTAACTATGATGGAAGTATGTAATTTAAGGGTACAGCACTCATTACAATTTTAACCTCAGTAAAACATTCCGTCAACACCACTCATTGCAAAAGGTTACAAAATAGGAGAAGACACACTGGATACAATCAAAAACAAGCTATGAGGTAAGGAGGACTGACAAAGCTCTTTTACAGTCTCTGTAAACAGATTACTCTAACAAACTGAGCAAAAAATCAGTGGGGGTTCCTTAGTTCTTTTCTGTCAATAAACACCACTTTAAACAGAACTTTGATGAAGGTGAAACTCCAGCATAAAGCAATGCAGATTACTCTGAAAAACTAAGCAGAATTAGTGGGGGGGGGGGTTCCTTGGTTATTTTCAGCCAATCAACACCGGGGCTTCACCCTTGTGATCAGCTACACCAACTGTGGGTAAATCTTGATATACCTATGCCCAGCCATGGATAATTGCTTAAATATTAATATAATTCCCTTAAAAAGGAACAGCTTTTGCATCAACATGCATTTTCTGACTAAAAACATATGAAACTCTTAATGACTGTCATTATTAACAGACTATAACCCTCAGTGATTTACCAGAATATCAAACTTGATGAGACACAGACAAAACATGAGACAAAATCAGGGACATTCTACAAAAATTCCAGGACAGTAAAAATGTATTCTCTTATTAGCTGAAGTTCTTACATGAAGAGGAAAATACTACTGCACTGAATGTTAATAGACTAAGGTGGCAAAAATGTGCTGTTCACATTTAACACAGTATTTTTATTTCTTCAAGGAAAGGTAAGAGCCGCCCTCTCCAAAGCAAAAAACACAGCATCAATGGGACCAGATGGTGTCCCGGGCTGCATCCTACATGAACTCCAAGAAGAGCTAAACCCAAACATAAAACTACTGTTCAATCTCAGCCTTACTACAGGATATGTGCCCAAAGAGTGGCGTACAGCAACAGTGGTCCCTCTCCATAAAGGTGGTGCCTCAACGGATCCTGGAAACTATTGCCCCATAAGCCTAACTAGCTTGGTCTGCAAAGCTATGGAAAGGATCATCATGGACCTCATAAATAAAGATATTGGGGACCTACAAACACTGGATCCTACCCAGTTCGGCTTTATTAAGGGCAGATCCTGCCTCTTAAACCTGGCTGATTTCTTTGAAACAGTCACCAAGGCCATTGACGAGGGGAAGGTGGTCCACACAGCCTACCTGGACCTCGCAAAAGCCTTCGATACAATACCCCACTCGGGCATTATAGATAAGCTCACCAGCTTAAATATAAACCCCTATGTCACTAGATGGATTGCAAACTGGCTCAAGGACAGAACCCACATGGTTAGAATTGCTGGAGCCACGTCAGACTCCAAACCAGTTACAAGTGGTGTCCCACAAGGCTCAGTCCTGGGACCTCTCTTGTTCGGTATATATTTCTTGGAGGTACAGGCCAACACGGAAGGACTGTGGCTGACCAAGTTCGCAGATGACTGCAAACTGGGCGCCATAATCGACTCTCCAACCGACACAAGCATCCTCCAAAAGGGCCTCATAGAAACAGACAACTGGTGCCAGAGCCATGGCCTCAAGCTAAATGCCAAAAAGTGTATAGTCATCCCTTTGGCAAAACAAAGTGCCCACAAATTACCACATAGGTGGTAATCCATTAAGTACAGAAGAAGTAATTAGGGACCTGGGGACCCAAGTTGATAGCAATCTTTCATTTGACAATCACGTGGCCAAAGTGGTTAGAAAAACATTTTATATAGCCCACCTAATCATGAAGGGATTCACATCTAGATCAGGGGAGGTCATCGTGCCTCTTTACTCATCCCTCATCAGGCCCATAATTGAGTACAATGCCCCTTTTGGGATGTACCTTACCAGACACCTACAGCAACTGGAAAGACCCCAAAAGTACCTCACCAAGAGGATCAAAGGGCTCAAACAGATGCCATATGCTGCCCGGTTAAAGAAACTCCAGCTCTACTCAGTGGCATACCGCCTGTTCAGAGGTGATCTGTGCCTGACGTATAAAGCCATGTCCAACCCGGAATTAATGGACATGCCGCACCTCAGAAAATCCAAATCCCATCGAGCTACACGCTCGAGACACTTGAACCTCAGCACTGAAATAAATAGGACATGCTGGAGGGACAGATTCATAACCCAGAGGCTCCCTTCACTCTGGAATAAAATCCCAGTCCAGGTTAGGCAGAGTCCCTCATTGACTCTCTTCAAGAGGAATCTTGATGAGTGGATGGGAGATTGTAGGTTTACCCCGGGTATCACTTCTGTGTCACTGTTAGACAGAAGCACAGTATACTAACCTCAAAAAAGGGCATAGCAAAATAAATTTAAAATGGATGGCGAAGGCCAAACACATTCTGGCTAGGCTTATAAATGCCCTAGGGCAGATAGCCTAGTATGAACCTATGAACCTATATGTTCCCAAGCATTAATTGCTTAACTTTTAAAATTAATATTTGTTAATCAAGTTAGTGCTGTCTTAACACAAGGGCACAGTGGGCAGTTGCTCAGTGGCCCAACGAGCATAGGAACCCCATGCTAATCTATGTATGTTGTGACTTGCTGTCAATAAATAAATACTATACTAAATTATAAATATTTGAAGAATTATAAAAATTATAACTATTAGAAAGCTGATAACTGGTGATTAGTGTTACTTTGCTCAGGCTCAGACCTTGTAGCTTAGGTACGACAGCCTGAATTCTCTACCCCTACCACCACTTATGTTTCAAAGAGTTGAGTGTATAGTTTTCAACTATCAAGATTTTCACATAATGTCTGTAATTTTTGGCTAGTACTTTTGGTCTGTTGTTCTTAAAATTTGTTGTTTTCTGGCAAATCAGTGAGGACTGAATTCACTAAATACAGTAATGACAGCCATTTACGTTTCACTCTTCCTATCTTTCAGGAAATGCAGGGTAACACAAAACCTTTTATTCTAACAAATTTCTAAGATTATACAAGCAATATTTAAAATGTGTCCCTGGTTTTAGGCATTTGTTTGTCTCCCCCCAATAAATTTTGGCTTTTTCCAGACTTCTTGTGCTACAAAGTTGGGAGATATGGTTGAGTGTCAAGTGCATTTTACATGGAGCTGAGAGCTTCAGGGGAAGAGAGGTTTAGTGCTATGAATGAATGCTAAGTCTGTTTACAATGTGCAACTGTTGTCTAGTAAATGATATCGCTATTATGCTAAAGTATTTAAAAGCATAGTTAATAGCACAACAGAAGTCTGTGGGTTCTACTCCCACAGTATGTAGATGGAGTGCTGATACTGTTTTTAGTTGGTTCAATTATATGTTTGATTATCCGAACAGTTTGATTATTTAGACTACCCTACGTCCCAATTAGTTTGGATAATCAACTCTCTACTGCATAGCAGCCGTGAACTGAAATACCTTTGCTGCTCCATTAAAATCACTATATATATATATATATATATATATATATATATATATATATATATATATATATATATATATAATCTATAGATTATATTTTTTTAACAAGTATGCCAATTTTTGTGGTTGTATTTGTGGATTGGTCTTATTTGCAGGTAGTCATAGTAGTGGACCACTACTGTACACACATTTTGAAGGTGTTTACTTTTCTCATTGACCTACATTTTCTACAGCTGAAA